>NW_024434407.1:0-4902 GCF_017639785.1 Mesocricetus auratus | reverse complement strand
AGGGATGTTTTACCCCCTATGTGTTGCCACTCCCTGTAAATTTATGGGGACGAGATGTGTTACAAGCCATGGGCATGACCCTAACTAATGAATACTCCCCCCAGGCATCAGCCATTATGGCAAAGATGGGGTATACAAATGGTAGAGGCTTGGGTAGGCAAGAACAAGGCAGAATAAAACCCATTACACAACACGGAAATCGGGGTAGAAAAGGACTGGGTTTTATTTAGGGGCCGTTGAGGCTTCACGACCCATACCATGGAAAACAGAGGAGCCGTTATGGGTCTCTCAATGGCCTCTATCCTCTGAAAAATTAGAGGCTGTCACAAGATTAGTGCAAGAACAGGAACGGCTGGGGCATCTAGAGCCTTCTACCTCCCCATGGAATACACCAATTTTTGTTATTAAGAAGAAATCTGGGAAGTGGAGATTACTCCACGACCTGCGGGCCATTAACAATCAGATGCATCTTTTTGGCCCTGTTCAAAGAGGCCTTCCTTTGCTTTCTGCACTTCCTCAAGATTGGAAGCTTATTATTATAGATATTAAGGATTGTTTCTTCTCTATTCCACTTTACCCACGGGATAGACCAAGGTTTGCCTTCACTATCCCTTCTCTTAATCATATGGAACCAGACAAGAGATTTCAGTGGAAGGTACTGCCGCAAGGCATGGCCAATAGCCCAACAATATGTCAGCTATATGTGCAGGAGGCTTTGGAGCCAATTAGGAAGCAATTTACATCTTTAATCGTTATCCATTATATGGACGATATTCTTATTTGTCACAAAGAGTTAGATGTTTTACAAAAGGCTTTTCCCATGCTGGTGGCTGAATTAAAACAGTGGGGATTAGAGATTGCCTCAGAAAAGGTTCAAATTGCAGATACAGGGCTCTTTTTGGGCTCAAAGATTACTCCCAAAAATATAGTTCCTCAGAAAATAGAAATTCGCAAAGACCACTTACAAACATTAAATGATTTTCAGAAACTTCTGGGAGATATAAATTGGTTGAGGCCCTTTTTAAAAATTCCATCTGCTGATCTAAAACCCCTCTTCGATCTCCTGGAGGGTGAGCCTCATATCTCCTCACCCAGAAAATTTACCCCTGCCGCCCACCGAGCCTTACAGATGGTGGAAGAGGCCTTACAGGAAGCACAATTACAACGAATTGAGGAGTCACTACCTTTTAATCTGTGTGTTTTAAGACAGCTCAATTGCCAACTGCAGTCCTGTGGCAACATGGACCATTACTTTGGATTCATCCAAATGCTTCCCCTGCTAAGATTATTGACTGGTACCCTGATGCTGTTGCACAGCTCGCGCTTCGCGGAATAAAAGCAGCTGTTACACATTTTGGCAGGGATCCTGATTCCTTGATTGTGCCTTATACTGCTGCACAAGTTCAGACCTTGGCAGCCACATCTAGTGATTGGGCAGTTTTAGTTACTTCCTTTTCAGGACAAATTGATAATCATTTTCCAAAGCATCCAATTTTACAGTTTGCCCTAAACCAGGCTATAGTGTTTCCACAAGTGACAGCTAAAGACCCACTCCCAGATGGGACTGTGGTGTACACTGATGGATCAAAAACTGGTATGGGAGCTTATGTGGTCAAGGATAGGGTTATATCTAAACAATATAATGAAACTTCACCTCAAGTTGTAGAATGTCTGATAGTACTGGAGGTTCTTGAGGCTTTTCCAGGACCCCTCAATATTGTATCAGATTCCTCTTATGTGGTTAATGCAGTTAATCTCCTTGAGATAGCTGGAATAATAAGATCCTCCAGCAGAGTTGCTAACATCTTTCAGAAGATACAAGCTGCCTTGTTAAATAGGAGATTTCCTGTTTTCATTACCCATGTCCGAGCACATTCTGGACTCCCAGGTCCCATGTCCTTAGGGAATGACTTAGCGGACAAGGCTACAAAGCTGGTGGCCGCTGCCTTGTCTACCCATGCACAAGCAGCAAAAGAATTCCATAAGCGCTTTCATGTGACGGCTGAGACCTTGCGCCGTCGTTTTGCTCTATCCAGGAAAGAGGCTAGGGAAATTGTTACTCAATGCCAGAATTGCTGCGAATTCTTACCTACTCCCCACATGGGAATAAACCCACGTGGCATTAGACCATTGCAGATGTGGCAGATGGATGTTACTCATATTCCCTCTTTTGGAAGGCTTCAATATGTTCATGTTTCTGTTGACACCTGTTCTGGCGTAATGTTTGCCACACCCCTAACAGGGGAAAAGGCCTCATATGTGATTCAACATTGCCTTGAGGCCTGGAGTGCTTGGGGAAAACCCAGAATTTTAAAAACAGACAATGGACCAGCATATACCTCTCAAAAATTCCGACAGTTTTGTCGGCAAATGGATGTTACCCATCTAACTGGCCTACCTTATAACCCTCAAGGACAGGGCATTGTGGAACGTGCCCATCGTACACTCAAATCATATCTGATTAAACAAAAGGGGAGTATTGAGGATGTTCTACCCTCGGTACCAAGAGTTGCTGTATCCATGGCACTTTTTACCCTTAATTTCTTGAACTGTGATGCCCAAGGCCACACTGCGGCTGATCGCCACAGTTTAGAGCCTGATAGGCCAAAAGAAATGGTAAAATGGAAAGATGTCTTGACTGATCTCTGGAAAGGCCCGGATCCTATTCTTATAAGATCCAGGGGAGCTGTGTGTGTTTTTCCACAGGAGGAAGAAAACCCCCTGTGGATCCCTGAAAGACTCACTCGAAGAGCTCCTTCACAACTCCAGAATAAGAAGGATGGAGGCCAAGTGGGTGATGAAGACTCTCCTACTCGGGATGATGGTTCCTAGTATGATGGGAGAGTTACGGTGGGCCATCATGTCTACCTTCCCCCTACCGATGCCAGTGATGCAGAATGCCCAGGTGTTCCCTAGATTTTTCACAAATAATAGAGAGTTGGGGCTTGCCTTTTTGCCTTTAGATCCTCAGATACAGAGTTTTCAGGATGAGAGAACCTTGTCATTAGTAGGAAGCTTGTGCTTTACTGTGATTTCTTCATTAAAGGATAATTTTATTCATATGGATCCAGAAAGATCTAATGCTAATCCTTTTGAATTAATGGAAGCTGTACTGATCTTTCTCCTATGATAGTGAGAAGGGACAGATTACTTTTGATTGGAAAGGGGCATTAGGCAACAGTCTGAGTGAGGGACAGAGCTCTGGATCATCTGATTGGTCCTCCTCCAATGTTAAGTATACCCCTTTTAAGAGAACTAATTATTCAGCTGCCCTTTATTTGGGTTGTGAGTAATGATACCTTAGGTAAGAATCAGAAAGAAATAAATTGTTCTGCTTAGAATTGTTTTTATGCATTATGCTGGGATGCTATTAAGCACCCTTTTGCTTTGGTAATGCGCATGCCTCGATTTATTCCAGCTCCTGTTGAGGCGCCAAGTAATTTGAGTTTGTTTAGGGAAAAGCGAGATTTTTGGGATCTCTGCTATTATTGTGGGCCTGATAGCCACCGCCGCGGTTACTGCTTCGGTTACCGCCTCGGCCCTTGCACTTTCTGCCACTGTGCAGACAACTCAAACCATTAATGAACTATAGGCCACTGTGACCATGGTCCTAGATAAACAGGCCACTGCCAATTCTCAGATACAAGGAGGCCTGATGTTGGTAAACCAACAGATTAATTTGGTTCAGGAACAATTGGATATATTGTGGCAGATGGCCAAATTGGGATGTGAACAAAGTTGCCTGGCCTTTGTGTCACTTAGTACAATATGAGAATTTTACAAGAGCAGCTAACCTGTCAAAAGCTCTGTCTCAACATTTATTACAGAATTGGACTTTTGAGTTTGAGCAGACACTCCGTGAGTTGAGAATGGCGATCCTGCAAGTGAATTCGACGCATCTGGATCTTTCTCTGATGGAAGACCTCTCCCCCTGGATTTCATCTGCATTTTCTTATTTTAAGGAATGGGTGGGGGTAGGATCATTTAGCCTAGTTCTCTGCTGTGGAATAGTGTTGATGCTTTGGATGGTGTGTACGCTCAGAGCCCAAACAAAAGGAGAAAGTGGTGGTGGCACAAGCACTTGCTGCCTTAGAACACGGAGCATCCCCTGACATTTGGTTAACCATGTTAAAGCAATAGGTCGCTGGCCTCCCAGCTCTTGCACCCCACGAGGCTAGTCTCATTGCACGGGATAGAGTGGGTAGGCTTCAGCAGCCCAAGGAGTTGCAAGGCTAAGCACTGCACAGGAGAGGTCTGCGGTATAACGACTTTCTCCTGGGAGATAAGTCATCTTGCATGAAGGTTCTATGTCATGATCTCCTTCCCCCAGAAAAAAGACATCGGACTGGTCAGGACTTCCTCTGGGGATAAGACCCTGGAGAGGAGCTTTGTACATGTTCCGAATTTGCACATGGGGATTTGACCTCTATCTCCACTCCAAAGTTGTGGGTGTCCTATTGCTTCAAAAATAAATGAATAGGGGGAGATGTGAGGAGCCGCCCTCGCTATCGCTATTGCCGTTAGAAGATGGCGCTGACATCCACTGTCAGTTGGAGTTAACTGTCGCTGTCAGTTGGAGTTAACTGTCGCTGTCAGTTGGAGTTAACTGTCGCTGTCAGTTGGAGTTAACTGTCGCTGTCAGTTGGAGTTAACTGTCGCTGTCAGTTGGAGTTAACCGTTTAAACTGTGCCTCTCCCGTGACGTCATCTGGGGTGATGTGCAAACCACCAATCCCGGCTCTACACATCTCACTCGGAGCTCCTAGGCTTATATAAGGGGCTGGGTTTCTTAGCTTGGGGTCTCCCTCTAAGAAGCTGATCATCTATCTCTCAAGATGCATTAAAGCTTTACTGCAGAAGGATCCGAGTGTTCTGCGTCGTTCTTGCTGGCGAGACGGTAGCG
>NW_024434406.1:0-41828 GCF_017639785.1 Mesocricetus auratus | reverse complement strand
AAACAAAAATGGAAAAAAACAATAATAATAAAAAAAGAAATTTAACGAAACAACACTTTCTGAGAATCTACACTTGTAACTTATTGAAAAGAAACAGTACAACACTGCGTGAGAATCTACATGATTACCTTATTGGAAAGTAACGATAAAAACCTGTGTTTGAATCTATATGCATAACTACTTGAAAATAAAGGACTGTCTGAGGATCTACACATATAACTTCTTTCAAACTAACGATACAACACAGTATGAGAAACTACATGTCTACCTTATTAAAAACTAATGATACAACACTGTGTGAGAATGTATAAGCATAACTTCTCGAAACTTAATGATACAATACTGTCTGGAGAATCCAAACATGTAACTTCTTGAAAAATACAGATACAACACTGAGTGAGAATCTATATATGTAAGTTCTTGAAAACTAATGATACAACACATTGTGAATATCTTCACTTGTAACATATAAAAATTAATGACAGAACATTGTTTGAGAAACTACATGTGGAATACCTTGAAAACTAACAATACAATACTGTGTGAAAAACTACATTTGTAATACCTTGAAAACTAACGATACAACACTGTGTGCGATTCTACACATGTATTGTATTGAAAACTAATGATACAACACTGTGTGAGAATCTATAAGCATAACATCTTTAAAACTAATGATACAACACTTTGTGAGAAACTACACGTGTAACTTCTTGATTCTGAACGCTACAACACTGTCTCAGAAACTACATGTGTAACTTCTTGAAAATTAACGATACAACACTGTGTCAGAAACTACATCTCTAAAATATTGAGAAGTAATGATACAACACTGTGTTTATAGATATATGTGTAACATATTGAAAATGAAGGACACAACACTGTCTGAGAATCTACATGTGTATCTTCTTGAAAACTAATGATACAACTCTGCGTGAGAATCTATAAGCATATCTGCTTGAGAACTAACAATACAACACTGTCTGAGAAGCTATATGTTAACTTATTGAAAATTAACGATACAACGCTGTGTGAGAAACTACAGTTGTATCATAATGAAAAGTAGATACGACCCTGTGTTTGAAACCATATTGTAACATCTTGAAAATAAAGGATTTAACACTTTCTGAGAATCTACACTTGTAATTTCTTAAAATTAACGATACAACACTGTGTAAAAAATTACATGTGTAACTTCTTGAAAATTATCGATAAAACACTGTGAGAGAATCTGCATGTATAACTTCTTAAACACAAATGATACAACACTGTGTGAATATCTATTTGCACAAATTCTTGAAAACTAATGACACAGCAGTTTGTGAGAATCTATCTACATAACTTCTTGAAATCTAATGATGCAACTCTGAGTTCTAAACTGAATGCATAATATCTCGAAAACTACCAAAATAACTCTGTGTGAGAAACTACATTAGTAATTTCTGGAAAACTAATGATACAACACTGTCTGAGAATCTATAACGTAACTTCTTGAAAACTAACGATACAACACTCTGTGAGATTCTACATGTGTAACTTATTAAAAATAATGATACAACACTGTCTGAGAACCTACAAGTGTAACTTATTGAAAATTAACGATACAACACTGTGTGAAAAACTATATGTGTAACTACTTGAAAACACATGATACAACACTGTCTGAGAATCTACATGTGTATCATATTGAAAAGTAATGATACAAAATTGTGTTTGAATCTATATGCGTAATTTCTTGACAATAAATGACACAACACTGACTGAGAATATACACGTGAACCTTATTGAAAATTAACGATAAAACACTGGGAGAATCTATACGTATAACTTATTAAAAATTAACCATACAACACTGAGAATCTACACGTGTTACTTACTGAAAACTAACGATACAACACTGTGTCTGAAACTACATGTGTAACTACTAGAAAACAAACGATACAACACTGTGTGAGATTCTACAAGTATAACCTCTTGAAAATTAATGATACAACTCTGTGAGAATCTATACGTGTAAGTAATTGAAATTTAAGGAAACAACATCGTCTGAGAATCTACACATATAACTTATTGAAAATTAATGATACATCACTATGTGAGAAACTACATGTGTATCTTATTGAAAAGTATCGACACAACCCTGTGTTTGAAACTATGTGTGTAACTCTTGAAAATAAAAAGACTCAACACTGTCGGGTAACCTACATGTGTAACTTCTTGAAAACTAATGATACATCACTCTCTGAATATCTATACGTGTAAATTATTGAAAATTAACGGTACAACACTGTATGAGAATCATACACGTGTATCTTATTGAAAACTAACAATACAGCACTGTGTGAGAAACTACAAGTTTAACTACTTGAAAACCACAGTACATCACTGTGTGAGAATCTACACATGTAAATTCTGGAAAACTAGTGATACAACACTGTGTGAGTATCTACATATGTATCTACTTGAAAACTAAAGATGCATCACTGTCTGAGAATCTACACTTGTATCTTACTGAAAAGTAACGATACAACAATGTGTTTGAATCTATGTGCATAATCTTGAAAATAAAGGACACAACATTGTCTGGGAATATACACGTGTAACTTATTGAAAATAAACAATTCAACACTGTGTAAGAAACTACACACGTTACTAATTGAAAATTAACAAAACAACACTGTCTGAGAATCTACACTTGTAACATATTGAAAACTAATGATGCAACACTCTGTGAGAATCTATAAGCATAACTTCTTGAGAACTAATGATTCAACACTGACTTGAGAATCTACATGTATAACTTCTTGAAAACTAACGATGCAACACTGTCTGAGAATCTACACATGTAACTTATTGAAAACTAATGATGCAACACTCTTTGAGAATCTATAAGCATAACTTCTTGAGAACTAATGATTCAACACTGACTTGAGAATCTACATGTATAACTTCTTGAAAACTAACGATGCAACACTGTCTGAGAATCTACACTTGTAACATATTGAAAACTAATGATGCAACACTCTTTGAGAATCTATAAGCATAACTTCTTGAGAACTAATGATTCAACACTGACTTGAGAATCTACATGAATAACTTCTTGAAAACTAACGATGCAACACTGTCTGAGAATCTACACATGTAACTTATTGAAAATGAATGATACAACACTGTGTGAGAATTTACACGTGTAACGTATTGAAAATTGATGATACAACACTGTGTGAGAAACTGCATGTGTAAATAATTGAAAAGTAACGACACAAAACTGTCTGAAAATCTACATGTGTATCTTATTGAAAAGTAACGATATAAAACAGTGTTTGAATTTATGTGTAACTTTTTGAAACAAAGGACACAACACAGACTGAGCATTTCCACTTGTAACATATTGAAAATTAAGGATACAATACTATGTGAGAATCTACATGTGTAACATTTTGACAACAGATGATATAACATTGTGTGAGAATCTATAAGTGTAACATCTTGAAAACTAATGATAAAACGCTGTCTTGAGAATCTAAACGTTTTCCTTCTTGAAAACTAACGATACAACACTGAGTGCGAATGCATACTTGTAACTTCTTGAAAACTATCAATACAACATGTGAGAAAATACTTGCATAACTTCTTGAAAAATAACTATACAAAACTGTGAGAGAATCTACATGTGTAACATGTTAACAAACTATACGACACTTTGTGAGTATCTATGTGCATAACTTCTTGAAACTAATGATACAGCACTGTGTGATACTCTACCTATGTGACTTCTTGAAATCTAACGATACAACTCAGAGTTCTACACTGAATGCGTAACTACCTGAAACCTGCATGAAAACTAACGAATAATTCTGTGTGAGAAACTATTTTAGTAACTTCTGGAAACCTAACCATACAAACTGTCTGATAATCTACTCGTGTAACTTCTTGAAAACTAATGATACAACACTGTGTGAGAAACTTCAGGTGTAACTTGTTGAACATTAATGATATGACACTTGGTGAGAAACTTTAATTTTATCTCCTTTGAAAGTAATTATACAACACTGTGTGAGAAACTACAAGTGTAACTACTTGGAAACTAATGATGTAACACTGTGTTAGAAACTACATGTGTAACTACTTGAAAACTAAGCATGCAACACTGTCTGAGTATCTACACGTGTATCATATTTAAAAGTAACTATACTATACTGTGTTTGAAACTATATGCATAACATATTGAAAATAAAGACCACAACACTGTCTGAGAATATACACGTGTAACTTCTTGAAAACTAACGATAAAACACTGTGTGAGAACCTACAGTTGTAACTTATTGAAAATTAAAGATACAACACTGTGTGTGAATCTACACGTATAACTTATTGACAACGGTACAACACTTTCTGAGAATATACACGTTTATCTTATTGAAAAGTAATGATACAAAACTGAGTATGAATCTATATGTATAACTTCTTGAAAATAAAGGACACAACACGGTATGACAATCTACATGTGTCACTTATTGAAAAATGAAGATACAATACTGTGAGAATCTGCACGTGTAATGTACTGAAAACTAATGATACAACACTGTGTGAGAATCTATAAGTGTAACTTCTTGAATGCTAAGGAAACAAAACTGTCTTGATAATCTATAGACATAACTTCTTGAAAACTAACTATACCACTCTGTCTTAGAATTACACGTGTAACTTATTGAGAATTAACGGTATTACACTGTCTGAAAATCTACACGTGTAATATTGAAAATTAACGAAACAACAATGTTTGAGAATCTACATGTGTAACTTATTGAAGAGTAATGATACTACACTGTGTGAGAAAAGACATGTGAATATTTTTGAAAACTAACGATCCAACACTGTGTTTTAATCTATATGTGCAACTTCTTGAAAATAAAGGACACAACACTGTCTGAGAATCTATACGTGAAACTTTTGTAAACTAAAGATACTTCTTGAAGACTAAGGATAAAACAATGTCTTGAGAATCTACACTTGTAACTTCTTGATACAGCACTGTAAGAGAATCTATCCACATAACTTCTTAAAATCTAATGATACAACTCTGACTTCTAAACTGAAAGCAAAACTTCTTGAAAACTCTGTGTGAGAAACTACATTAGTAACTTCTGGAAAACTAAAGATACAAAACTGTCTGAGAATCTACACCTGTAACTTATTGAAAATTATCGATGCAACACTGTGTGAGAAACTACATGTGTAAATTCTTGAAAATTAATGATACAGCACTAAGAAACTACATGTGTAACTACTTGAAAACTAACGATACAACACTGAGTGAGAATCTATAAGCGTAACTCCTTGAAAATTTACGATACAATACTGTGTGAGAATCCACACATGAAACTTCTTGAAAACAAACGATACAACACTGTGTGATTATCTACACATGTATTGTAAATTATCGATACACCACTGTCTGACAATCTACACGTGTATCTTATTGAAAACTATCGATAGAGCACTGTGTGATAAACTACATATATAACATATTTAAAACTACTGATCCAACAATGTGTGAGAAATTACTTGTGTAACTACTTGATGACTAACGATGCAACCCTGAGAATCTACACGTGTATCTTATTAAATAGCAACTATACAACACTGTGTTTGAATCTATATGCATACTATTTGAAAATAAAGGACACAACACTGTGTGAGAATCTACACATGTAACTTATTGAAAACTAATGGTACTACACTGTGTGAGAAACTACATGTGTATCTTATTGAAACTTAAGGATACAAACCTGCGATTGAATATCTGTGGGTAACTTCTTGAAAATAAAGGACTCAACACTGTCTTTGAATCTACACGTGGAACTGCTTGAATACTAATGATAGGACACAGTGTGAGAAAGTACATGCATAATTTCTTGAAAACTAATGATACAAACTGCCTGCACACCTGTAAGTGTAACTTATTTAAACAAAGGAAAGAACACATTGTGGCAATCTAAGTGAGTAACATCTTGATAATGAAATATACAATATTTTGTGAGAATCTATATTTGTAATATTGAAACCTGATGATAAATCACTGTGTCAGAATCTATGAAAGCAACTTCTTGAAATCTAACGATGCAACACTGAGTTTTAAACTAAATGCATAACCACTTGAAATCTTACGATAAAACAATTTGTGAGAATCCACACGTGTACCTTCTTGAAAATTAACCATACAACACTGTGTGAGAATCTACACGTGTAACATATTGAAAATTAAGGAAATAACACTGTCTGAGAATCTACACGTATCATTTTTGAAAACCAACGATGCAACTCTCTATGATAAACTTCATGTGTAATTTCTCGAAAACTAATGATACAACACTGTCTGAGAATCTACACGTGTATCTTATTGAAAAGTGAAGATACAACACTGTGTTTGAATCTATATGCATACTATCTGAAAATAAAGTAAACAAAACTGTCTGAGAATCTACACATGTAACTTACTGAAAATTAAAGATATAAATCTTTCTTAAGTGTCTCTTGGCCATTTTAGCCTCCTCTATTGAGAATTTTTATTTAGATCTGTACCCCACCTTTTAATTGGATCCTTTGGTGTTTTGGAGACTTGTTTCTTGAGTTTTGGAAACTTTGGAGATTAGCCCTCTGTCAGATGTGGGGTTAGTGAATATCTTTTCCCATTCTCTGGACTTCCGTTTTGTCTTGTTGACTGTGTCCTTTGCCTTACAGAAGCGTTTTAGCTTCAGGAGGTCCCATTTGTTAATTGTCGATTTCAGTGTTTGCGCCACTGGTGTTATGTTTAGGAAGTGGTCTCCTGTACCAACTCGTTGAAGAGTATCTCCCACTTTCTCTTATAAAAGTTTCAGTGTGGCTGGATTTATGTTGAGATCTTTGATCCATTTGGACTTAAGTTTTGTACAAGGCGATAAACATGGATCTATCTGCAGTGTTCTGCATACCAGTACTGAGTTATGCCAGCACCATTTGTTGAAGATACTTTCTTTTTTCCATTGTACAGTTTTAGCTTCTTTGTCAAAAATCAAGTGTTCATGGGTGTGTGGGTTAAAATTAGGTTTTTCAATTCGGTTCCATTGGTCTACCTGCCTATTTTTGTGCCAGTACCAAGCTGTTTTCAGGACTATAGCTCTATAATAGAGCTTGAGGTCAGGTATGGTGATGCCTTCTGAAGTTCCTTTATTGTATAGGGTTGTTTTGGCTATCCTGGGCCTTTTGTTTTTCCATATAAATTTGATTAATGTTCTTTCCAGGTCCTTGAAGAATTGTGATGGAATTTTGATAGGGATTGCATTGAATCTGTAGACTGCTTTTGGCAAGATTGCCATTTTTATTATGTTGATCCTACCAATCCAAGAGCATGGGAGACCTTTCCATTTTCTGGTATCCTCTTTGATTTCTTTCTTTAAAGACACAAAGTTCTTGATATACAGGTCTTTCCCTTAGCCATCAGGGAAATGCAAATCAAAACAACTCTGAAATACCATCTTACTCCCGTCAGAATGGCTAAAATCAAAAACACCGAAGACAATTTATGCTGGAGAGGATGTGGAGAGAGGGGAACATTACTCCACTGCTGGTGGGAGTGCCAACTCCTACAGCCTCTTTGGAAATCAGTGTGGAGATTCCTCAGGAAAATGGGAATTAATCTACCGCAAAATCCTGCAATTGCACTCTTGGGCATATATCCAAATGAGGCAAATTCATACAACAAAGGCATCTGTTCCACTATGTTCATAGCAGCATTATTTGTAATATCCAGAAGCTGGAAGCAACCTAGATGCTCCTCAACTGAAGAGTGGATAGAGAAAATGTGGTACATTTACACAATGGAGCATTACTCAGCAGAAATAATAATGGAATCTTGAAATTCGCAGGTAAATGGATTGCACTGGAGGAAGCCATCCTGAGTGAGGTAACCCTGTCGCAAAAAGACAAACATGTTATGTACTCACTCATATATGGTTTCTAGTCATGGATCCTAATAGTGCCAGTCTGCACTTCCACTGATAGCGAGTTTGGGAAACAGGAAAGAACCTAAAAGATATGCAAATATGCATAGTCCCCAAGAGAAGAGGTTTGAGACAAGATCCTCTGAATGGATGGGGAACACGGTGAGGGCTGAGGGAAGTGGGAGCTGGGAAGTAGAGTGGGGAGAAGAGAAAGAGAGAGTAGGTAATGGGGGAACAGGAAGTTGAGTGGGTGGGAGTAGAATAGGGGGAAGAGGTTATCATAGGTTAGAAGACAGATCAGGCACGAGAGTGACCTCTAGTGATCTAAAGGGATAACACCAATTGGCAAGCTAAGCAATAGTGGAGAGACCACCTCGAATGCCCATTTCTGATAATGAACTTGATGACTATAACCATCTGGGATCCTTCATCCAGTGACTGATGGAAGCAGAGGCAAACACACAATTAAGCACTGAACTGAACCCAAGCAACCCAGTGGCAGAGAGAGAGGAGTGATGAGCAAATTGGCAAAGAATAGGCTGGCAAAACCAGCAGAGACAGCTGATCTGAACAGGGGAGAGCTCTTGGACCCCAGACCGACAGTGGGGAGGCTAACATGGGACTGATCTGGACCCCCTAAATGTGAGTGTGAGTGAGAAGGCCTGGGCAACCTATGGGGCCTTTAGCAGTAGATCAGTGCCTATCCCTGGAATCCAAACAATCATCGTGTGCCCACAGCACAAAGAGGGATGCCCTCTCAGCCTGGACTCTTACGGGAGTGCCTGGACCCTACCCAGAGTGAAATGAGAGATTCTAGATATCCCCTATGTGGAAGGAATTGGCAATATGTTGGGAGGCTGGGTGGGAAGGGGAGTGCGGGAGGAGGGGAGAGAGAGGGAACTGGGATTGACATGTAAAACAAGCTATTTAAAATTAAAATAAAAATGATTTAAAAAAGATATAACACTGTGTGATAATCTACACGTGTAACTTATTGAATACTAATGATACAACATAATGTTAGAATCTACATGCGTTATTTCTTGGAAACTATCAATACAAAGCTGCCTGTACATCTATATGCCTAATTTATTGAAAACAAGGACACAACACTTTGTGGGAAACTACGTGAGAAACACCTCTAAAACAAACGATACAACATTGAGAAAGAATCTATATTCGTAACTTATTGAAATATAATGAAACAACACTGTGTGAGAATTCACATGTGTAACTATGTAAAAACTAATGACACAATACTGAGTTAGAATCTATATACGTAAGTTCTTGAAATCTAATGATAAAAAACAGCGTGAGAATCTCCACCTGTAACATTATAAAAATTAAGGACACAACACTGTTTGAGAAACTAAATGCATAACATATTTAAAACTAACGATACAACACTGTGAGAGAATCTACATGTGCAACTTCTTAAAAAGAAATAATAAAACACTTTGTGAGTATATATGTGCATAACTCCTTGAAACCTAAGGATACAGCACTGTGTGAGAATATATTTATGTAAATTCTTGAAATCTAACAATACAACTCTGAGTTCTAAATGGAATGCATAACTTCTTGAAAACTAACAAAATAACTCTATGTCCAAACCTACATTAGTAACTTCCAGAAAACTAATGATACAACACTGTCTGTGAATCTACAAGTGTAACTTATTGAAAATTAACGATACGATACTGTGTGAGAATCTTCACGTGTAACTTATTAAAAATTAAAGATACAACACTGTGTGAGAATCTACACGTGTAACATATTGAAAACTAATGACACAACACTTTGGGAGAATCTATAAGTGTTACTTCTTGAAAACTAATGATACAACACTGTCTAGAGAATCTACACGTGTAACATAATGAAAATTAAAAAAACAACACTGTGTGAGAATCTGCAAATGTAACTTATTGAAAACTATCGATACAACACTGTGTGAGAAACTACACGTGTATGTTATTGAAAAGTAATGATACAAACATGTGATTGAATTATATACGTAACTTCTTGAATAAAAAGGACTCAACACTGTCTGAGAATCTACATGTATAACTTCTTCAAAACAAATGATACAACACTGTGTGAGAAACTACATGTTTAAGTTCTTGAAAACTAATGATATAACACAGTGTGAGAAACTACATGTGTAACATTTTGAAAACTAACATTACGACTCTGTGTAAGAATCTATATATGTAACTTCTTGAAAACTAACGATACAACACGTTGTGAGAATGTATAAGCATAATTTCTTGAAAACTAACGATACAACACTGTCAGAGAATATATACGTGTAACTTTTTGAAAATTAATGATACAATTCTGTGTGAGTCTCTACACGTGTAACTAATTGAAATTTCATGAAACAACAATGTCTGAGAATCTACACGTGTAAATTATTGAAAATTGAAGATACAACACTGTCTGAGAATCCACATGTGTAACTTACTGGAAATTAAAAATACAAAACTGTGTGAGATTCTATATGTGCAACTTCTAAAATATAAACGATAAAACACTGGCTACCGAATCTACACATGTATCTTATTGAAAAAAAAACGACACAATCCTTTGTTTGAATCTATATGCATAACTTCTTGAAAATAAAAGACACAACACTGTCTGATAATCTACACGTGTAAATTCTTGAAACCTATTATTACAACACAGTGTGAGAATCTATAACTTATGGAAATCAAATGATACAAAGCTGCCTGTACATCTATCCACGTAAATTATTGAAAACAAAGGAAACAACACATTGTGGGAAACTACGTGAGTAAAGTCTTGAAACAAACGATACAACATTGTGTGGGGATCTGTATTCATACCTTCTTGAAATCTAACAATACAACACTGAATGAGAATCCAAAAGTGTAACTTCTTGAAAACTAACGATACAACACTGTGAGAGAATCTATATATGGAACTTCTTAATACCAAACAATACAAACCTGTCTGTGTTTCTTCATGTGTAACTTCTTGAAAATTAACGATACAATACTGTGTGAGAATCTACATGTGACACTTCTAGAAAACTAACAATACAACACTGTCTGAGAATCTACCAGTGTAACTTCTTGAAAATCAACTATACAACACTGTGTGAGAAACTACACGTGTATCTTACTGAAAAGTAATGACACAAGGCTGTGTTTGAATCTATATGTGTAACATCTTCAAAATAAAGTACTCAACACTGTCTGAGAATCTACAGGTGTAATTTATTGAAAACTAACGAAACAACACTGGGTGACAATCTACTTGTGTAACTTCTTGAAAACGAATGACACAACACAGTGTGAGAAACTACATGATTACCTTCTTGAAAACTAACGATACAAAGCTGCCTGCACACCTATATGTGTAACTTAGTGAAAACAAAGAAAAAAACACGTTGTGGGAAACTAGGTAAATAACATCTTGAAAACAAACGATACAACATAGTGTGAGAACCTATATTTGTAACTTATTGAAACCTAACGATACAGCTCTGTGTGAGAATCCACACGTGGAACATATTGAAAATTAATGATACAACACTGAGTGAGAATCTATATGCATGAGTTCTTGAAAACTAATGATACAACAAAGTGTAAGAATCTCCACCTGTGACTTATCAAAATTAATGACACAACACTGTTTGAGAAACTACATGCGTAACATCGGGAAAACTAACGATAAAACATTGTGAGAGTATCTACATGTGTAACTTCTTAAAAACAAATGATACAGCCCTATGTGTGTATCTATGAGCATAAATTCTTGAAAACTAAAGATATAACACTCTGTGAGAAACTACCTGTGTAACTTATGGAAAACTAGCGATATAACACTGTGTGAGAATCAACATATGTAACTTCTTCAAAACTAGCCTCATAACCTGTTGTGAGAAACTACATGTGTAAATTCTTGGAAAATATCGATAAAACACCGTGTGAGAAACTTGTTTATTACTAGCGAAACAACACTGTCTGAGAATCTATAAGTGACACTTCTTGAAAACTATCAATACAACACTGTGTGAGGAACTACAGGGGTAACTTCTTGAAAACTAAATATACAATGCTGTGTGAGAATCTACACGCGTAACTTATTTAATATTAAAGATACAGCACGGTAAGAGAATCTACACGTGTAACATATTTTAAACTAATGATACAACACTGTGTGAGAATCTGTAAGCGTAAATTCTTGAAAACAAATGATACTTCACTGTCTTGAGAATCTACACATGTAACTTACATCAATGACACAAAGAACTCTACCAGGGAACACTTTCAGCAGATTAACACCTTCAGCAAAGTGGCAGGTAACAAGATCAGCTCAAGAAAATCAGTAACCCTACTATATACCGATGATAAAAGGGCTGAAAAAGAAATCAGAGAAACATCACCCTTTACAATTGCCACAAACAACATAAAATACCTTGGGATAATGCTAACCAAACAAGTGAAAGACCTGTATCACAAGCACTTTGAATCTTTAAAGAAAGAAATTAAAGAAGCCCTCAGAAAATGGAAAGATCATCCATGCTCTTGGATAGGTAAGATCAATGTAGTAAAAATGGCAATCCTGCCTAAAGCAATCTACAGATTCAATGCAATCCCCATTAAAATCCCAGCACAATTCTTTACAGACCTTGAAAGGACAATAGTCAATTTTGTATGGAAAAACAAAAGACTCAGGATAGCCAAAACCACCCTGTTCAACAAGGAAACGTGCTGAGGCATCACCATACCTGACCTCAGGCTCTAATTATAGAGCTATAGTCCTGAAAACAGCTTCGTATTGGCACAAAAATAGACAGACCAATGGAATAGAATTGAACACTGTGATATTAACCCCCCCATGTATGAAAATCTGATCTTTGACAAAGAAGCTAAAAATATACAATGGAATAAAGAAAGCATCTACACCAACTGGTGCTGGCATAACTGGAGTTTGGCATGTAGAAGAATGCGGATTGATCCATGTTTATCACCATGAACAAAACTTAAATCCAAATGTATCAAAGAACTCAACACAAATACAGCCAAACTGAACCTCTTAGAAGAGAAAGTGGGTGGTACCCTTGAACGAATAGGTACAGGAGACAGCTTCCTGAACATAACACGAGTAGCACAGACACTGAGATCAACAATTAATAAATGACATCTCCTGGAAATGAGACGCTTCTGTAAGGCAAAGGACATACTCAGCAACACAAAATGGCAGCCCACAGAATGGGAAAAAACATTCACTAAACCCACATCTAACAGAGGACTGATCTCCAAAATTTGCAAAGAACTCAAAAGCAAGTCTCCAAAAAAGCATCCAATTAAAAAGTGGGCTGCAGAACTAAATAGAGAATTTTCAATAGAGGAGTTTAAAATGGCTGAGAGGCACTTGCAAAAGTGCTCAACATCCTTAGCCGTTCAGGATAAGCAAATCAAAACATATCTGAGATACAATCTCACTCCTGTAAGAATGGCTAAAATCAAAAGCACCAAGGACAATTTATGCTGGAGAGGATGTGGTAAAAGGGGGACACTCCTCTATTTCTGGTGGGAGTTGTAGAGAGCTGCAAAGTGCTGCACCTTTAAGATGGCACTGGCTTCTGCCTTCTTCTAGCCTGACAGCAGGTGCTCTCTGTGATAAACAACACCGGTATTTGGTTAAGGCTGGATATCATGCTTGCTTCTCTGTAAGTGGACCTATCTGCATGTTCCACGTGGCATACTGTGGTTGGCCATCCAAGGGCTATTAAACTGTGGGTTGGAGCTCCCTGGCATTCCCTGGGAGAAGAAGATTGTTCAAGGTTCCTGAATAAACTGCTTAAAGAAGAGTCTGGGCGTTGTGTCTTCCTTGCTGGTCGAAGTGGGCACGAAAATGGTGGCCCGTACAGGGAGTCTTTTCCAACAGACTGAGAACTTTTTGCAGGCAGGGCAGCGCGTTGGGAATTCCCAAGGTAAGGTGGGACATTTAAAGGACTGCGACACAATCGGGGTAAAAAAGGAACCCCGAAAAGAACAGAAAGTTACTAATGTAGCTTCTCACACAGTTATTTCCTTAGTTTTCAAGAAGTTATGCATTCTGTTTAGAACCCAGACTTGTATCGTTAGATTTCAAGAAGTTATGCATTCAATTTAAAACTCAGTTGTGTATTGTTAGAATTCAAGTAGTTACCTATATAGATTCTAACACAGTGTTGTATCCTTAGTTTTCAATAAGGTACATGTGTAGATTATCAAACAGCGTTTTATCGTTAGTTTTCAATAAGGTCACATGTAGATTATCACACAACGTTGTAGTGTTAGTTTTCAATAAGTTGCACGTGTAGATTCTCACACACTGTTGTATTGTTAGTTTTCAATAAGTTGCACGTGTAGATTCTCACACAGCTTTTATTGATAGCTTTCAATAAGGTACATTTGTGGAATCTCACACAGCGTTGTTTCGTTAGTTTTCAATAAGTTATGCAGGTAGTTACTCACACAGTTTTGTATTGATGGTTTTCAAGAAGTATCGCTTATAGATTCCCAAACAGAGTTGTTTCAATGAGTTACACATGTAGTTTTTCACACAAGTTTGTTATGCTAGTTTTGAAGAAGTCACCTGTGTAGATTCTCACACAATGTTATATCGTTAGTTTTCCATGAGTTACACATGTAGTTTCTCACACATTGTTGAATCATTAGTTTTCAACAAGGTACACATGTAGATTCTCACACAGTGTTGTATAGTTAATTTTCAAGAAGTTACTCATGTAGTTCCTCACTCAGTGCTGTATTGATGGTTTTCAAGAGGTATTGCTTAAGATTCGCATACAGTGTTGTGTCATTAGTTTTCAATAAGTAAAACATGTACTTACTCACACAGTGTTGTATTGTTAGTTTTTAAGAAGGTAGACATGGAGTTTCTCAACCCATGTTGTATCAGTCGTTTTCAAGAAGATATGCTTATAGATTCTTACACAGTATTGTATCGTTGGTTTTCCATAAGTGACACCCTAACCCTAACTCTAACCCTAATCCAAACCCTAACCCTAACAGTATCCCTAAACCTAACCCTAACTCTAACCTTACCCTATCGCTAAACCTAACCCTAACCCTAACCCTAAACCTAATTCAAACCACAATCCTAACTGTAACCTTAACCTAATAATACCCCTAACCCTACCCCTAACAATAGCCCTACTGCCTAACCTTAACCCTAACCTCTAACCCTAACGAACCCTATCCCTAAACTTAACCATATCCCTAACCCTAAACCTATCCCTAAAACTAACCTTAACCCTAAACCTACCCTACCCTAACCCTAAACTCAAACCTAAGCCTAACCCTAACACTAACCCTAATGCTAACCTTACCCTATCTCGAAACCTAACCCTAACCCTAAACCTAACTCAAACCCTAACCCTAACTCTAACCCTAACCCTAACCCTAAACCTAACTCAAACCCTAACCCTACCTCTAACCCTAAGCCTAACCCTAAACCAAAAGCTAACCCTAACACTAAATCTAACCCTGCACCCTAACTGCAAACCTAAGCCTAACCCTAAACATAAACCTAACCATAATGCTAATGATTACCCTAACCTAAAACTAATCTTCCTGACTCGGCATAAAAAGAAAAAAAAAGAAGAAAAAAAAACAGCAAGGTTGTTTTAAGAGACTCTGCTAACGATTAAAACGTGTGAACGTACAGCTGGAAGTTGCAGCTTTTGCATGGACTAAGGCGTTAAACTGGAATCATGCTTATGCCCGCCATCTTGGAAACAGCAATTTCAAACAGCTGCGGTTTTACAGATAAGACACGTGGTCAGAAAAACGTAAATATTTACAGTAAAGTCAGACTTGGATGAACAAAACCTCTAAAGGTTTACAGTGTGTTTAAAAATATACATAAGATTGATAGAAAAAGAAGTGGCCGGCAGTGGGGGCACACGCCGGTAGGATTTACTCCAGAGGCAGAGGCAGGCAGATTTCCAAAGAGAAACCCTGTCTCAAAGAAAAATAAATAAAAGTGAAATAAATAAAGTAATAATAGATAAATAAATAAGCCACGTAAAGATGGAAAATACACAGAGAGTCTGGATACTGTACGCTATTGTGTTTTTCCGTTTTTTCATTGCTAAGGAAGGAACAACTAAAGTACATTTGACTATAAATGCTGCTGAATTAATTCAACTTATATCTTTTAAAAATGCCTTGACTTCACAATTTAAGTATAAGAATATGTTACTTGGAAAACGAGTTTTTATTTGTGTTTCTACAGAAAATGAAAAGCTGAGGATTCCTTCCAGGCTTCTGTGGTATGATGAAACAAGACCCCCGGAAGCAGTGAACCAGGTGTTCCAACAATTGAGACTTTTGTCATGATCCCCATGGTATGAACAGCGCCCCCTTCCAGCACGAAGCAGTTTGGAATGAGCGACATCCTAATTCCCATCTTGTTTATAAATCTTTTATTTCAACTACATGGGATTGTTTATAATTGGTTAATGATCACAACCAATCTCCTTTTAATGGTAAAAAGGGGAATTATGGTATGGGTATGGTTTTTCATTTATTGATTCAAGGTCAATTTTGTGATGTGTATATTTCTCCTCTTGATTAAGTATTGTGCTTAGTGCTCGCTTCGGCAGCACATATACTAAAATTGGAACGATACAGAGAAGATTAGCATGGCCCCTGCGCAAGGATGACACGCAAATTCGTGAAGCGTTCCATATTTTTACAAAACTAGATTCAACCAATATGTGTCCACTAACCCAGCCCTACAGAAAATTTTGGAAGGAAAACTCCAACCCAAGGAAGCTAACTACAACCAGAAAAACATAAGCATTAGAGAATCCCTCTCTACCAACAGCCAAAAGAACAAAGGGGCGAAATTCCACCCATAATTCCACCAACAACAACCATCGCAAATCGAAGAAGGATGAGCAATCAATGGTCATTAATATCCCTCAATATTAACGGCCTTAACTCACCCATAAAAAGACACAGACTAGCAGAATGGATTCGAAGACAGAACCCTTCCTTCTGCTGCATACAAGAAACACACCTCACCCTCAAAGACAGACATTACTTGAGAGTTAAAGGTTGGGAAAAAATTTTTCAATCAAATGGACCCAAGAAACAAGCAGGGGTAGCAATCCTAATATCTAACAAACTAGACTTTAAAATAAAATCAATCAAAAGAGATGAAGGAGGTCATTACATACTCATCACAGGTGAAACCCACCAAGACGAAGTGTCTATCCTGAACATCTATGCCCCCAATACAAAGGCATCCACATTCGTTAAAGAAACATTATTAGAACTTAAATCTCATCTAAAGCCCCACACAGTTATAGTGGGAGATTTCAACACACCACTCTCACCACTAGACAAGAATACCAGACAGGAACTCAACAAAGAAGCAAAGGGTCTAATAGAAGTAATGACCCAACTGGGATTAACAGATATCTATAGAACATTTCATCCACATAAAAAAGAATATACCTTCTTCTCACCACCACATGGAACCTTCTCAAAAATCGACCACATACTTGGCAACATATCAAACCTCAGCAGCTACAAAAAAATTGGAATAACTCCATGCATCTTATCAGACCACCATGCCTTAAAATTAGAATTCAACAACAACACAAATTGCAGAAAACCTACAAACTCATGGAAATTGAATAATGCTCAACTGCACCATCCCTGGGTCAAAGAGGAAATAAAAAAAGAAATTAAAGACTTCCTCGAATTCAATGAGAATGAAGACACAACATACCCAAACCTATGGGACACTTTGAAAGCAGTGCTACGGGGAAGTTCATAGCACTAAGTGCTCACATGAAGAAACAGGAAAACAGTTATACCAGAGAATTAACATCACAGCTAAAAGCTCTAGAACACAAAGAAGCAAACTCCCCCAGGAGGAGTAGACGCCAGGAAATAATCAAATTGAGGGCTGAAATCAACAAAGTAGAAACCAGGAAAACAATACAAAGAATCAATGCAACGAAGAGTTGGTTCTTTGAGAAAATCAACAAGATAGACAAACCTTTGTCCAAACTTACCAAACAGCAGAGAGTGAACACGCAAATTAACAAAATCAGAAATGAAAAGGGGGACATAACAACAGACTCTGAGGAAATCCAGAGAATCATTAGGTCATACTTTGAAAACCTGTACTCCACAAAATTCGAAAATTTAAAGGAAATGGATGACTTCCTGGACAGCTATCATTTGCCAAAACTAAATCAAGAACAGATAAGCAATTTAAATAGACCTATAACCCCTATGGAAATAGAAGCTGTCATCAAAAGTCTCCCAACCAAAAAAAGTCCAGGTCCAGATGGCCTCAGTGCAGAATTCTACCACAAATTCAAAGAACAGCTTATACCAATTCTTCTCAAAGTGTTCCACACAATAGAAGCAGAAGGGTCTTTGCCAAACTCTTTCTATGAGGCTTCAATAACCTTGATCCCCAAGCCACACAAAGATACAACCAAGAAAGAGAACTTCAGACCAATATCCCTCATGAACATTGATGCAAAAATACTCAATAAAATACTGGCAAATCGGATCCAAGAACACATCAAAACAATCATTCACCACGATCAAGTAGGTTTCATCCCAGGGATGCAGGGATGGTTCAACATACGAAAATCCATCAACGTAATCCACCATATAAACAAGCTGAAAAACAAAAATCACATGATCATCTCACTAGATGCTGAAAAAGCCTTTGACAAAATCCAACACCCCTTCATGATAAAGGTCTTGGAGAGATCTGGGATAACAGGGACATACTTAAACATAATAAAAGCCATATACAGTAAACCAACAGCCAACATCAAACTAAATGGACAGAAACTCAACGCAATTCCTCTAAAATCAGGAACAAAACAAGGCTGTCCACTCTCTCCATACCTTTTCAACATGGTACTTGAAGTTCTAGCTATAGCCATACGACAACAAAGGGGGATCAAGGGGATACAAATTGGGAAGGAAGAAGTCAAACTTTCACTGTTTGCAGACGATATGATAGTTTATATCAGTGACCCAAAGAACTCTACCAGGGAACTCTTACAGCTGATTAACACCTTCAGCAAAGTGGCAGGTTACAAGATCAACTCAAGAAAGTCAGTAGCCCTACTATATACAGATGATAAAAGGGCTGAAAGAGAAATCAGAGAAACATCACCCTTTACAATTGCCACAAACAACATAAAATACCTTGGGGTAACGCTAACCAAACAAGTGAAAGACCTGTATCGTAAGAACTTTGAATCTTTAAAGAAAGAAATTAAAGAAGCCCTCAGAAAATGGAAAGATCTCCCATGCTCTTGGATAGGTAGGATCAATGTAGTAAAAATGGCAATCCTGCCAAAAGCAATCTACAGATTCAATGCTATCCCCATTAAAATCCCAGCACAATTCTTCACAGACCTTGAAAGAACAATAATCAATTTTGTATGGAAAAACAAAAGACCCAGGATAGCCAAAACAACCCTGTTCAACAAGGCAACGTCCGGAGGCATCACTATCCCTGACCTCAAGCTCTATTATAGAGCTATAGTCCTGAAAACAGCTTGGTATTGGCACAAAAATAGACAGGCAGACCAATGGAATCGAATTGAAAATCCGGGTATTAACCCACACACGTACGAACATCTGATCTTTGACAAAGAAGCTAAAAATATACAATGGAATAAAGAAAGCATCTTCAACAAATGGTGCTGGCATAATTGGAGACTGGCATGTAGAAAAATGCGGATCGATCCATGTTTATCGCCATGCACAAAACTTAAGTCCAAATGGATCAAAGACCTCAACATAAATCCAGCCACACTGAACCTCTTAGAAGAGAAAGTGGGTGGTACCCTTGAAAGAATTGGTACAGGAGACAGCTTCCTGAACATAACACCAGTAGCACAGACAGTGAGATCAACAATTAATAAATGGGACCTACTGAAACTGAGAAGCTTCTGTAAGGCAAAGGACACAGTCAGCAAGACAAAAAGGCAGCCCACAGAATGGGAAAAAATATTCACTAATCCCACATCTGACAGAGGGTTGATCTCCAAAATTTACAAAGAACTCAAGAAGCAAGTCTCCAAAACAGCAAAGGACCCAATTAAGAAGTGGGCTGCAGAACTAAATAGAGAGTTTTCAATAGAGGAGTCTAAAATGGCTGAGAGGCACTTGAGAAAGTGCTCAACATCCTTAGCCATCCGGGAAATGCAAATCAAAGCAACTCTGAGATACCATCTCACTCCTGTCAGAATGGCTAAAATCAAAAACACCAATGACAATTTATGCTGGAGAGGATGTGGTGAAAGGGGGACACTCCTCCATTGCTGGTGGGAGTGCCAACTGGTTCAGCCACTTTGGAAAGCAGTATGGAGATTCCTCAGAAAAATGGGAATAAACCTACCACAAGACCCAGCAACTGCACTCTTAGGCATATATCCAAAAGATGCCCATTCATATAACAAAGATGTCTGTTCCACTATGTTCATAGCAGCTTTATTTGTAATAGCCAGAACTTGGAAGCAACCTAGATGTCCCTCACCCGAAGAATGGATAGAGAAAATGTGGTACATCTACACAATGGAGTACTATTCAGCAGAAAAAAATAATGGAATCATGAGATTCGCAGGCAAATGGATGACACTAGAAGAAACCATCCTGAGTGAGGTAACCCAGTCACAAAAAGAGAAACATGGCATGTACTCTCTCATATATGGATTTTAGACATAGATCTGGGGAGTGCCAGCCTACAATCCTATTGCCAGAGAGTCTGGGAAACAGAAACTTCATTTACTGGCTGGTTAAGTACTGAGCTGAACTCAAGAAAGCCAGTATCAGAGAGGGAGGACTGATGATCAAAGGGATTAAGACTGGGCTGGTTGAACCCCCAGAAACAGCTGACCAGACAAAGGTTAACTCTTGAATCCCAGGCATCAGCCTGGGAATCCAGCATGGGACTGATCAAGACCCCCTGAGTCTGGGTGTCAGTGAGGAGGCCTAGGTAATGTATTGAGCCTTGGACAGCAGATCAGTACCCATCCCAAGTATACACACGGTCTCTGGACTCCCATAGAACAATGTGAGGTGCACTCTCACCCTGAACTCTTGGGGAAGGGTCTAGGCCCTGCCCTATATGAAATGACAGACTATGGACACCCCCATGGAGGGCCTCACCCTCCCTGGGGGAATGAGAGGATAACGGGGGGGGATGGGGGGAGGGCACGGGAGGAGGGGAGGGAAAGGGAGAGGGACCTCGTACTGACTTGTGAAGCAACCTTGTTTCTTATCTAAATTTAAAATGGAAAATAAAAAAAATATTAATAAAAAAAAGTATTGTGCTTATACTGATCTTTTAAAATGTAATGCATAGTTGAATACAGACTATAGATAGTTACTTATAATAGAAATTATAGTTAGGTAAGTTAGGTTTTCTAGATATACAGAAATATTTTTGAGATAGATAAACTTCAAACCTTTCAAAGACCTTCAGAAAATGGCATCAAATGGTTTCAGTTTTTTCTTGACAATAGGAATGTCTGCTCCTGTCAGCACCAATTATGTCTGAGATGGGCATCGAAGAAACTTGTTCAGGAGTTTGCTTTCAACAAGGCAAGATTAACCATTTGGGCAAGAAACTGCTCTTGCCTAGACTGTTTCACTGTTGTTGTATAATCTGGACATGCAGTACCCACAGGAAAGTGACTGCTAAACTCAGTCTTACAGGGTTCCTGCTTCATGGAAGAGTCTACCAGACTTTTTACAGGACACAGAAAAATGACTGACAGACTGCCAATGCAGATGGACAGTTTGAAATTTCCTGCTTTGCTGAGAAGTGTTCCAGACACATTGTGGCTTATTGGCTGAAGATGCATGACCCAACGTTACAGAGGAACTGCGGGTGACTGTCCAGACAGTAAGATATCTCTGTCAATCCCAGTGTTTATATATTATCCTTCTGTGGTCTTTGATAGAGTTGAAGACAGATTGCTATAATAATAGTTTTTCTTAGTTATGATAAGAGATAAGCTACATTTAGGAATTTGTACTCACAAGAAAGAGACAGATGATATTTTCTTTAAATCTTGCTAAGTGTTAATAGACAAAATGTTGTAACTGTGTTCTTACTTGATAATTGTTCTGTTATATATAATTTGACTATGTTAAAGTTAAGACCTTTCTTTTTGTATAAACAGAAAAGAGGAGATGATGGGGGAAGTCCTGTACATTTGGTAATAAAGCAATTTTGAGCCAATAGTTATCTAGATTGGTGGGACTAGGAGTCCAGGAGGATACTGGGAAAGAGAAACACAGAGAGTCAACATGTGACGCCATGGGGTAGGAAGCCCGGAATATTCTCCAGTAAGAGACTGATGCAGCTCTAGAACCAGGATGTAGGGAAGGCTCCTCTCAAGGAAAAAGCTTCTCTTTACAGTTACGTTTCAAGGATTTACACATAAAGCTTCTCATAGAGTGTTAAATAGGTTGTTTTCAAGAAGTTATACATGTAGACTCTCAATCATTGTTGTATCGTTAGTTTTCAAAAAGTTAGATGTGTACTTTCTTACACAGTGTTGTGTCATTAGTTTTCAAGAAGTTATGCTTATAGATTCTCACATAGTATTGTATCGTTAGTTTTCAATAAGCTATACGTGTAGATTCTCACTCAGTGTTGTATTGTTAGTTATCAAGAAATTACCCATGTAGATTCTCACACAGTGTTGTGTCCATAGTTTCCAAGATGTTATACTGGTAGATACTTAAACAGTGTTGTACCGTTGGTTTTCAATAAGTTACACCTGTAGATACTTACATAGGGTTGCATCTTCAGTATTCAATAATTACACCTGTAGATTCTCACACAGATTTGTGTCCTTAGTTTTCAATAAGGTACACGTGTAAAATCTCACACAGCGTTGTATCCTTAGATTACAAGAAGCTACACAAGAAATTTGTCACACAGTGTGGTATCGCTGGTTTTCAAGTAGTTACACTTATGGATTCTCACACAGCTTTGTATCATTACTTTTCAAGAAATTACCCATGTAGTTTCTCACACAGAGTGGTATCAATAGTTTCAATAGTTTCCAAGATGTTACACGTGTAGATCCTCACACAGTCTTGTATCGTTAGTTTTCAAGAAATTACGCTTGTAGATACTCACATAGTGTTGTATCGATAATGGTAAGATTTTACACGGGTAGATTCTTAAACTGTGTTATATCCTTAGTTTTCAATAAGTTACACGTGTAGATTCTCAGACAGGGTTGTATTGTTAGTTTGCCAGAAGTTTATAATGTAGTTTCTCAAACAGAGTTATTTCACTAGTTTTCAAGAAGTTATGCATTCAGTTTATAACTCAGAGTAGTATCATTAGATTTCAAGAAGTTACATAGATAGAAGTTTTGCTTATAGATTATCACACAGTATTGCATCATTAGTTTTTAATAAGTTACACTGTAGGTTCTCACACAGCGTTATATCGTTAGTTTTCAAGAAATTATGCATGTAGTTTCTCACACTGTGTTTTATCGATAGTTTCCAAGAAGTTAAAAGTGTAGGTTATCACACTGGGTTGTATCATTTGTTTACAATAAGTTACACGTTTAGAATCTCACACATCATTGTATCATTAGTTTTCAATAAGATACACCTGTACAATCTCAAACATTTTTTGGATCATTAGTTTTCAATAAGTTACACCTGTAGATTGTTACACAGCATTGCATCGTTAGTTTTTGATAAGGTACACTTGTAGAATCTCACACACCTATGTGTAGTTAGTTTTCAATAAGGTATACGTGTAGTTCCTCACACAGTTTTGTTTTGATGGTTTTCTGTAAAGAGAAGATTTTCCTTGAGAGAAGCCTTCCTGCCAGCCTGGTTCTAGAGCCACATCAGTCCCAAATAAACTAGCTAGCTCTGACTTAAGTAATTACCCCATAATTGTTAATCTAAGTATGTTTCTTATCGGAGAATAGTTCTGGGCTTCCTACCCCACGGCGTTACATCTTGACTCTTGTGTTTCTCTTACTCAGAGTCCTTCTGGACTCCTAGTCTCTCATATCTAGATTCCCTATTGGCCAGACAGTGCTTTCTTGACAAATGCACAGGACTTCCCCAACAGTTTTCAAGAGATATCGCTTAAGATTCACTTACAGTGTTGTGTCCTTAGTTTTCAATAAGATATGCATGTAGTTTCTCACACAGTTTGTATCGATAGTTTCCAAGAAGTTACACATGTAGATACCCACACAGTGTTCTATCATTAGTTTTGAAGAAGTAACACGTATAGTTTCTCACAGGGGTATCTTTCGTTTTCAAGAAGATAGACGTGTAGTTCCTCACCCAGGGTTGTTTCGTTTAGTTTTCAAGATGTAACGCTTACAGATTCTTACAAAGTATTGTATCTTTAGTTTTCCATAAGTTACACGTGTAGATTCTCACACAGTGTTGTATCTATTGTATTCAAGAAACTACACATGTAGATTCTCCCACAGTGTTGTGTCGATAGTTTCCAAGAAGTTACAGGGGTAGATTCTTAATTTGTGTTGTGTCGTTAGTTTTCAATGAGTTACACGTGTAGATACTTACACAGTGTTGTATCTTTAGTTTTCCATAAGTTACACATGTACTTTCTCACACATTGTTGTATTGTTAGTTTTCAATAAGGTACACATGTGGATACTCATACAGCAATATATCATTAGTTTTCAAGAATCTACACATGTAATTTATCACAGAGTGTTGTATCTCTAGTTTTCAAGTAGTTACTCTTACAGATTTTCACACAGAGTTGTATGTATATTTTTTCAAGAATTTACACATGTAGCTTCTCATACAGTGTTGTATCGCTTGTTTTAAAGTAGTTATACTTATAGGATCTCACACATTGTTGTATTGTTAGTTATCAATAAGGTACAGGTGAAGATTATCACAGCGTTGTATCGTTAGTTTTCAAGGTGCTACACTTGTAATTTCTCACACAGTGTTGTATCCCTTGTTTTCAAGTAGTTACACTTTTAGATTCTCACACAGTATTGTATCGTTAGTTTTCAAGAATTTACTCATGTAGTTTCTCAAACAGTATTGTATCGATATTTTCCAAGAATTTACACGTGTAGATTCTCAAACAGCTTTGTATCGTTAGTTTTCAATAAGTTACACCTGTAGATTCTCAAACAGCTTTGTATCATTAGTTTTCAATAAGTTACACGTGTAGACTATCACACAGGGTTTTTTCGTTAGTTTTAAAGAAAATAAGCATGTAGTTTCTCCCACAGTGTTTTGTCGATAGTTTTTAAGAAGCTATATATGTAGATTCTTAAACTGTGTTTTATCGTTAGTTTACAATAAGGTACACGTGTAGAATCTCACACAGCATTGTGTCGTTTTTTTTCAAGAAATTCAGCATTCAGTATTTCACACAGTGTTTTATGTCTAGTTTTTAAGTACTTACACTTATAGAATATAACAGAGTGTTGAATCATTAGTTATCAATAAGGAAAACATGCAGATTCTCACACAGCATTGTATTCTTAGTTTTCAAGATGGTAGACCTGTAGTTTCTTACACAGTGTTGTATCGGTAGTTTTCAAGAAGTTACACAGGTAGTTTATCACACAAGGTTATAAGGCTAGTGTGTGTGTGTGTGTGTGTGTGTGTGTGTATGTGTGTGTGTGCATACATAGCCACGGAGAGAGGGAAAGAGAGAGAGGGGAGACATAGAGAGATACAAGAGAGAGGGTGAGAGGGAAGGATGAAGGGAGCAAGGGACAGAGGGAGTGATTAAAAGCAAAATGGATGTAATTAGAGGACAATCTTGGAAATAAACAACCAATGTACCAAAGAGGAAAACCCAAAGGATAATCCCAGGCCGCTTATTTGCATAGGGATCTTTGTGATAGAAAGATGCCTAGGTAAAACTTGCTTGTGGGAAGACCAGGGAGGATGTGGGGCCTTGGTGCTATGTCCTGCAATCCCACCAAGGAAAAGCTCTTGATTTAATCATGCTCATTTGATTAGACTTGCTCACACTGCATCAACTGCACAAATTGTGGAAGGAGAAGGGATTTTATCCCTTTCATTTTCATGCTGGGTGAGCAGGTAAATTAGATCCAACCTACGTCTAGACTGCACTTCTCACATAAAAATACACATAGACACACACACACATACACGCACACACACACAAGGACATCCCCGTGCTAATGCATGCAGGCTTGCACAAACAGTCATGAGCTCAGTAACCACAGTGAGACTCATCATTCCCCAGGGCCACTTGTAAGGAAGATCATGGTCTGGCAGCCATAGGGCTATTTTGTAGGAGGAGAGGATCATGATAGGTAGTGTTGGTTTGTGGAAGGGGGGCTGGTGGATTCTTTAGTGGGAAATAGGGCATGGCTGAGAGACCTGTCTGTCCAGATGGGTGGAAATGTCAGCTGGGATGATAATTGGAAGGCGTGGCTCCAGCCAGCCCTTTAAGACAAGGTGAGCATAGCAGAGGTGAGGCAAAGATAGCCAGCTTAAGCTCAGGCCAGGCCAGCAGCTCTGTCCTCTGCCCCCAGAGAAGCAGTCGTGTCCATCCTTGGTCAGTTGTCTAGCCCAGTCAACCATGCTGTTTTACGGGTGCACCCAGAGGTCCTCGACACTGGAGATGGAGGCTGCCCGCAGACCAGAAGCCATGCAGAAGCTGCACGAGCACCTGTGCACGGACACAGTGCCCAGGCAGCTCTACAAAACCCTGAAGAAAATCTCTTCACAGCCCACGTAGCATGACAGCTTTGACGAGATTGGCTTCAGGCAGATCATCAAGCTCTTGAGAAAACAGCAGCTCCTGGTCCCCTATGCCAAGGCCTTAGCCGCCCACTTGTCAGAGGGGCGCAGGACTTTGTTTACCCGAAGAACCCAATGTCAGAAACTCGCAGAGATTCTCCAGAGGACCAGCTGCCTGATCCTGCTTCCACGGAACAGGGAGGAGATGGGAGAGAACTTTTCGAGGTGAGCAGTAGCAGCTCAAGGCAGAGCCTGAGGCAAAGCCCACGAAGCCCACAACAAGCAAGGGCAAGATAAGGGCAGCCTGCAGCCCAAGCGCTGAGCCAGCAGGGAGGAGGAGGCAAGAAGAAGAGGGTCCTTTGGGGACAGACAGCCAGGTGCAGAGAGCCAGGTGAGGGCAGCAAAGCCCCAAAGAAGTGTCGGGGAGCCCAGCTGCTGCCAGGGCTGGATCCCCTCTGTAGCAAGCCAGAGGCTGTGCCGGTAAAGCCCAAGCCCAAGCCGCAGTCTGTCTCCCCTGAGGACAAAGACCCCAGGCCCCTGGATACAGGAACACTACCCTGCTGACTCATTCAAGGATTGCCTCAACTATGACAGCTCTCAGTCTTCCTCCTCCACACTGCCTCCCGCAAAAGGAAGAGAATAAGCACCTGCATAGCTCAGGCCCAGAGCCCAGCAGCAGCAAGGGTGCCTCAAAGCAAGGCTCAAAGCTGCAAGTATCTGAATCTCCTCCTTGTTGCCACTCCCTTTCCAGAGGTCAACTCCACCCTCCAAGACTGCTTCCCACAGGACGGACTTGAACAATCTTCCTTCACGAATGAGCAAGAAGAAGCACCTTGGGCTTGGAGGAGCAGCTCGAAAACGCCTGTGTTTTCGGGTCGCACATCTGGTAGACCACTCACACAGAACTCGAACCAAGGACGCCTTGCTAAGCCACACTCTTGGTGGGAAACTCACGGCCCACCTGCTCCTCGGGAGGGTTCCCAGCTCTGGGTTAAGCAAGAGGGTGATTCCGGGACCCAGATGCACACTGACAAGCAAACTCACATCCAGACTGAGACCCAGCCACACCTCAGGCAGCAGGAGTCCCTGGACTTGAAGCTGCTAGCCCTGAGAGCATGCATCCTAAACTCTGAAGCAAAGAAGCCTCAATGCCGACAAACCAAGATGATCTCCTTCCATGCCCAGGCCACAAGCCCAGGACAGCATGCAGACTCGGGACCCGGAGGGGAGGCCTCCCCAGAAAATGTGCACAGATTCTGCGAAGCCTCTGGCCCTGGCCTTCTGCGCAGGGCTCCCCGCCCTGCCTTGGGCGGCACCCGCAAACCCTGACTAAGAAACCAGCCCTGCTCATGGCCAAGGCCCTCATGGATTACAAGAACAGGTGGGCTAGGGAGTGAACCGATGGAAACACCGACCGACCAAACCGCCGACTGCCCGATCTACCTAGCTACCAGACCGATCCCAGGTGCCCCCACACTACTGGACCCAACTGGACCTTGCACTCCCTCCTGGGATAGCTGGCACCCTTGAGATTCCGCGACTGAAAGCAGGCAAAGCCCAGCAAACCCCCCAGGAGGGTTTTGTTTGGACAAAAAGAGATACAGTGCATTGCACCGGGAACCTCCCATTTTCCTGCAAACGATTTTCTACTCGTCTGGATGGAGAGGTGGACACACAGACACACTTTTTATGTGCACGCAAATATTGAGAACGGACTTTAAGGGATGCATAGATGCACTGTTTACGGACAGATGCTAGAAGATGTTACTTATAGATAGCAGAAAGGGAATGGTACATACATAACTGTAGATTAAAATACAGACTAATGTATACATGAATCTTTATACATTAATGCAGAAAATGTTGATATGTGAACATATGAACGTCCAAGACATTAAAAATAAAATATGTGCTTGAAAATGTGTGTGTTTTTTGGTGCAGTATGGATGGGTGGGTGTGTTTTACATGTTGAAAAACACAGGAGAGTAAAAAGGGTCCAGGACATCCTAGATTTTCTACTTAAGTAGAAAAAGAATGGAGGAATTTGTGGAAACTACATTTAGATGGCACTACTTGAGAGGTTCTGGATTCAAGGGCACAGTGTTCAAGCACGCAAAACCTTGAAAGAAAACTAGAGGTGTGTGTACCACTGGGCAAATATTAATTTAGGACTTACAGGAAGCAAGAGAAAGTGTGTAAGATGTATTGAATTACAGGAAGGTATGGCATGGGTGCATACATGTGTTTGTGGTGTGTGCATGTCCGTGTGTGTGTGCATTTAATTTTATAATACAAGAGTGCTAAGCAGGGCTGATTATCACAAGCCTGTTATCCCAGCACTTGGGAGGAAAAGACAGGAGGATCAATGTGATCCAGAACACCATGGACTATACAGCAAATTCCAGGAGAGGCTCCAAATCTACATAGTGAAATCCTATCTCTAGAAACCAAATATACAACTGAAATAATATGAAATGAAATCACAGATAGTGCAAAGGTTCAAGTCCAACAAGATATTACAGCTGTTATGGTAAGATCAGATCATTGTGGAACCCACACTTTGATGTAAATGCTGGAGAACCCCCAAGTTCAAGGTCATGGTGTTACAGAAATGGAAGCCCAGAGAGAAAACCTGAGGTGTGCTTATTGGCTTATTTAAAAAACAAATTGGGATCACAAGAAGGAAATGCAGGGGAGTGAGATATACCAAGAGAAGCCAAGACGACCAAACTTGAGTTTGTTTGTGTGGCAGTTGGGTCAAGTGGGTGTTTGTTTGAGTGTTATTGTGTTTGTGTGTTGGGTGTGTGTGAGTGTGAGAGAGAGTGTGTATATGTGTGTTTGTGTGTGTGTGTGTGTGCATACATAGTCATGGAGAGAGGAAAACAGAGAGAAGGGAGACATAGAGAGATACAAGAGAGAGGGAGAGAGGGAGGGATGAAAGGAGCAAGGCACAGAGGGAGGGCTTAAAAACAAAGTGGATGTAATCAGAGGACAATCTTGGAAATAAACAACCATTGTGCCAAATAAGAAAAACCCAAGGTTAACCCGTGTCCCGCTTATTTGCATAGGGATCCCTTTCATCTTCAGGCTGTGTGAGCAGGTAAAATACATCCAACCTACCTCTAGATTGGTCTTCCCCCCACAAACACAGGCACACACACACTGTGGTGAGCTCAGTATACCCAGAGGGACTCATCGTTCACCGGGGCCACTTGTAATGGAGGCCATGGTAAGGCAGCCATAGGGCTCTTTTGGAAGAGGAGTGGATCATGCATTTTCTTTTCTGGGTGTCATGGCAGTAGGCAGGAATGCTGTCTTAACCCTTTCATTTAAACCCTCACATAACCTCAGCAAAGAGCCAAGCTTCCCTCAGTTTTCCAGGGAGTTAGAAGGAAAAACAATAAAAGTCTGTTTTGTAGTTTGCAATTTTTAGGTTTCTTTGAGCACTGCCTGAAGACTTGGATTAATCCACCTGGACCCACATAAACCAAGTACTCATGCCTGAGTTATGGAAAAGATTGGGAAACACAATTAGTAATTCAGGTGCTATGAAGTGAGCACTCAAATAACTCCTTTGTACAGAAAGTCCTTGAAGGTGATCTAGAAAAAGTGGGCAAATTCGGGGAGGTAGAGGTGTGGACATATAGAGTGTTTGTTCTATCCATGGCCCAATTTTAGTTCTGAGGCAATGTCAACAGAGTTCGGGGAGAATTTCTTCTTTAATGATCAGCACTTCCTATTTAATCAAATTACAGGCTATAAACAGAATCAAGAACAAAAGTATTATAATAATGTCATACAGAAAAGCATTTAATACTATGCAACATCCATCCATGATAAAAAATCATGTGGATTCTAAGGACTGAAAGATAATATTTCAACATAAGAAACATTCTGCCAGACAAATATTTACAGAAAAATTAAACTGGACGGTGAATTGCAGAAATCAGCTTCATTTACATTGAGGATACAAGAGTGTGACAGAGAAAATATATAAAAGAAAAATCAAATAAGAAGTCAGTTTGTAGTGGATTGTTTTCTATCTCCTTCATAAATCAAGTCGAGGCAAATTTAACAGTATTCTGCTACTGTTTGTTTCATATTATTTTCTCTAAATTATGGCATAATAAAGCCAAAGAAATTACAGACACTAATTTCACTTAGTTAATTTACCATGCCATAGGTAGTAAGGTGTTCCAATTGGAAGCTCATACACTATTCAGGTGTTTTGTTAATCTGAAGGGCTTTCCAGTCCTGCCTTAATCTTGTGATACACTTTCATTGAAGTAATTCTCTATGTGAAACAGAACTTACAGAGTTGATCTGGGAGAAGAGAATTGTGTGGGAGGGACTGGGAGGAGTGAAGGGAGGGAAAACTGTGGTCGGGATGAAATGCGTTAGAGAAGAATGAAAGTTTAGAAATAAATAATTATAATTTCAGTCTAATAAACTGTCCACAATCCCTCCTCCCCAAGATCTTCCTTTCCAGGCCGTACTATCCTGGCTCATACTTGTGGCAGTGGCTTCTGGACATTGGACAGAACAGGAGGATGGGCCACTCTACTGAAACCTACATTTAGATGTCTCTAGCAGATATACTGTCCTTACCACATTCTGAGACATAAGGCTTTTGGATACTCTCGCACAAAATTCTCCATTTTACTGTAGTATCAAGGTAGTTTGTTAGAGAAAAGTATTTAGAGTAACTCCAAATTGGTAAGTGTTTAATATTTGTTCAGTGAATAAGCAAATCCATTTCTAACTGTGGATTTGTGTATCTTTTATAAGTCTGCAGTTCTTGTAATTTTACACATAATGAAATAAAACTTCAAATAGCTGATACCTGACTTTAGATTGCAACTTTTCACATACATTGAGTTAAGAGGAGTCAATATGATGTATTTACTTAGCACGAAATCAAGTATTGGGCCACATAAATTTGAATCTGGGCTTTATCTTTAGAACTTTGGAGTAGTTGTTTCCATTACTGTACCTCAATTTTGTCATCTATGAAAGAAGTCAAATATTGACAACCTGTCATCAGTGGGAATTTAACATTCCATCATACAAAAACTACGTAGGATAGCATGACTTATGCCTATAATTCTGGAACTCGGTGTCAAACTGCTGCCTTTCCTCATGGTACCTGGAAACTAAAAGCCTCTCTGAGACCTTGCTTCTGTCCCATGTACTTCTATAATATTGGGACTAAAGGTGTGAGCTACAATTCTCTTTTAGACTAACTCACTGTTGTCTAGATATGGGTTGACTTGGACTCACAGAGACCTGTCTATCTCTTATTCCTGAGTCTAATGATTAAAGATATGTACCACAACCTCTTGGCTTCTGTCTGCTGGGATTCATGGTGTTGTGCCTTTATAGCTTGTGGCTGACTTTGCTTTCTTAATCTTCAGGCATGCTGTAATAAATCATAAACAATATCTCACATCAATTCTTCTCTCATCAAAGCCTTTTTGCTTTGTCACACTACTCTTTACACAAGGCATAGTACAAAAGGTCTTTTAAATTTCTAACCATGGATAAGGATGCCATATGTGACAATACTCATTCATTTTGTATTATGTAGTGGCAGTGATCCAAATCCATGTGTGTGGTGAACCTCTCTGACTCACACTGTGATATAGCAGTGATCTAACTCTACAGTTCAAGAGGTAAGAAACTCATTGCTTTGTATCACAAACTCCGTACATTGTCTTCATTCTTTTCTTCCTTCCTTCCTTCTCTTCATTTTGTGAGTTTTAAAAGCTTCTTCTGAAAATATTATTTACTTTAAAGTGGGGACACAGCATGAATATGTGATAGATATTGAACTAATTATTTTATTATCTTCATTTTGACACCAGAACATGTAGACCATTTTGTTATCATACCACACATCCAATTTTTTATGCAAGATACATTTGTTGAGAGTCCAACATGTAACATGAATTCAACAAAATTATTAATCGCTATTTCCCAGAGATCAAATTCTTAAATAAAACAATGTAATTATTGTTTCGATGGAAACCTGGATGGTGTTGAGAAATAGGAGAGCAAACAAAACAAAATGTTAAGGAGCAAGTTTTCCATTGTTTGGAGAGGGCAACATAAAATATATGTTGCTCATTTAATTAATCTCATTTCCTTAATGAGATTGCATTGATTTCATTTGAAAACATCTTGAGATGAACAGGACCACAAGACAGAAACGTAACAAAGAAACAAAGTAACTAAAAGAAGTTATTACCTGTGAGGAGCCGCCCTCGCTATCGCTATTGCCGTTAGAAGATGGCGCTGACATCTGCTGTCAGTTGGAGTTAACCGTTTAAGCTGTGCCTCTCCCGTGGCGTCATCTGGGGTGATGTGCAAACCACCAATCCCGGCTCTACACGTCTCACTCGGAGCTCCTAGGCTTATATAAGGGGCTGGGTTTCTTAGCTTGGGGTCTCCCTCTAAGAAGCTGATCATCTATCTCTCAAGATGCATTAAAGCTTTACTGCAGAAGGATCCGAGTGTTCTGCATCGTTCTTGCTGGCGAGACGGTAGCGCGGGACATCTGGTGCCAAAACCCGGGAACTCTTCAACATCGCCGGAGCCGCGGGAGACCCCTCGGAAGATGGGGCGGATTCAGAAAAGCAGGGACGTAAGTTCAGAGAGGTATGCTTTATCCTGAACACCCCCTTTCTCGACTTTGGCCTTAGTTTGTCATCACCGTGGGACGGGTCAGTGGAGGCTTTGGTGCTAGGCCTGTTTGTCCTTCTCCTTCATCGTGGCTGGTGCTGACAGAACGGTGCTGTCAGTCTGGTGCTGTCAGTCTGGTGCTGTCAGTCTGGTGCTGTCAGTCTGGTGCTGTCAGTCTGGTGCTGTCAGTCTGGTGCTGTCAGTCTGGTAACGGAGTTGAGCGCCGTTTTTAGATAAGCCGCTAGCGCGATGGGGTTGTCACAGTCAGTGGTTACTGCCCTACAGACTGTGCTAAAACAAAGAGATCTTAAAATTGCACCACGAACACTTCAAAATTTTGTGAAGGAGGTAGATAGAGTGGCACCATGGTATGCTTGTTCCGGGTCCCTCACTGTGGCCTCATGGAACAAGCTAGGTAAAGAACTAGACAGGAAGCATGCAGAAGGAGATCTCCACTTAGGTACCAAAGCCATTTGGAAGCTAGTTAAAAACTGCTTGGAGGATGAGGCCTGTCACCCTGCTATAATAGAAAGTCAGGGAACCTTAGAGGAAGTTCAGGATAGCATGTCAGAAACTGAACGGAGTGAGAGAATGGGAGCTCGCAAAAGGAAAGACATGTCTAAGAAAAAAGGCCCTCCCCAAGAAGTTAAGAAAGGGGAGAGAAAGAAGGGAGTGATCATTCACCCCCTAACAAATCTAAGAAAAAGAAAAAGCCAGAATCTAGTCTATACCCTACAGTAGAGCTAGAAGCCTTGGAGCTAGATAATTCTGATTCTGACACTCTGTATTCTAGCGAAGAAGGTGGTCTAGAGGAGGAGGTGGCACGGTATGAGGAAGAAAGATATCACCCTGATAGACACCGGCCACTGAAAACAAAAATGAATGTGAGGCCACCACCTATAAATCCGGCGGGCTCACACCCCTCAGCGCCTCCTCAGTATGAGCTTCGGCTGAATACTGGTACTGACTCCTTTTTACCTTTAGAGGAACGGAGAAAAATACAAGTAGCTTTTCCAGTATTCGAGAATGCGGAAGGCAGAAGAGTACATACCCCTGTAGATTACAATCTAATCAAAGAATTGGCCGAATCCGTTCGTAATTATGGGGTCAATGATAACTTTACCACATTACAGGTGGAAAGGCTTGCTAATTTTGCCATGACTCCCACTGACTGGCAGACGACAGTGAAAGCAGTGCTTCCCAACATGGGACAATACATGGAATGGAAAGCTCTCTGGTATGATGCAGCCCAGGCACAAGCTAGAGTTAATGCCACGGCTGAAGATGAGAATCAGAGGCAGTGGACATTTGAAATGCTGACAGGTCAGGGTCAACATGCCCTTAATCAAACCAACTACATCTGGGGTGTCTATGGTCAGGTGTCGGCCGCCGCTATTAAAGCATGGAAGGCCCTCACAAAAAGGGGAGAGTCCAGTGGACACCTTACAAAGATTGTCCAAGGACTCCAAGAGCCATTTTCAGACTTTGTGGCCAGAATGACAGAGGCCGCCAGTCGCATCTTTGGTGATTCAGAACAAGCTATGCCCCTGATTGAGCAACTTGTCTATGAACAAGCAACCCAGGAATGTCGAGCGGCTATCGCCCCTCGCAAAAGCAAAGGTTTACAAGATTGGCTCAGAGTGTGCAGGGAGCTGGGGGACCCCTAACCAATGCAGGACTAGCTGCTGCCATTTTACAAACGCACAGGCGTAGAGATTTATCTAGTCGAAAAGCTTGTTTTAATTGTGGGAGAATGGGGCACCTTAAGAAAGATTGTCAAGCCCCTGAAAGAACAAGAGAATCGAAGCTTTGCCATCGTTGTGGTAAAGGTTATCATAGGGCTAGCGAATGCAGGTCAGTCCGGGATGTAAAGGGAGGCTTCTGCCCCCTATTGAAGAACCCAAGGTACCCCAATCAAAAAACGGGTCACGGGGCCCATGGTCCCAGGGCCCTCAGAAATATGGGAACCAATTTCAGAAAAGCAATCAAGAGGAAGTAGAGGTTTCCGAGGAACCCCCGGAATGGACTTGCGTAGCGCCTCCGACTTCTTACTCATGCCCCAAATGAATGTTCAACCGGTCCCAGTCCATTCCCCTGGACCTTTGCCCCCTGCCACCATTGGGCTTATTCTGGGCCGTGGCTCCTTAACTTTACAGGGACTCATTATATATCCTGGAATTGTTGACCCGTATCATAAAGAGGAGATTCAAGTTCTCTGTTCTAGCCCTCGGGGTGTATTTTCTATAAAGCAGGGAGATAGAATTGCACAACTGGTGTTGCTGCCCTCCCTCGGGGATGGAGAAACCTACACTTTACAAAAAAGGGCTATGGGATCTTCTGGAAGTGATTCAGCCTATCTGGCTATACCCCTAAATGAGAGACCTACAATAAAATTGTTAATTAATGGAAAAGAATTTGAAGGGATAATGGATACGGGAGCAGACAAAAGCATTATTTCACTCCATTGGTGGCCGAAGTCTTGGCCCACTGTTGTTTCATCTGATTCTCTACAAGGTCTTGGATACCAGTCCTCTCCTGCCATCAGTGCCTCAGCCTTAACCTGGCGGAATGCTGAGGGCAAACAGGGATGTTTTACCCCCTATGTGTTGCCACTCCCTGTAAATTTATGGGGACGGGATGTGTTACAAGCCATGGGCATGACCCTAACTAATGAATACTCCCCCAGGCATCAGCCATTATGGCAAAGATCGGGTATACAAAGGGTAGAGGCTTGGGTAGGCAAGAACAAGGCAGAATAAAACCCATTACACAACATGGAAATCGGGGTAGAAAAGGACTGGGTTTTATTTAGGGGCCGTTGAGGCTTCACGACCCATACCATGGAAAACAGAGGAGCCGTTATGGGTCTCTCAATGGCCTCTATCCTCTGAAAAATTAGAGGCTGTCACAAGATTAGTGCAAAAACAGGACCGGCTGGGGCATCTAGAGCCTTCTACCTCCCCATGGAATACACCAATTTTTGTTATTAAGAAGAAATCTGGGAAGTGGAGATTACTCCATGACCTGCGGGCCATTAACAATCAGATGCATCTTTTTGGCCCTGTTCAAAGAGGCCTTCCTTTGCTTTCTGCACTTCCTCAAGATTGGAAGCTTATTATTATAGATATTAAGGATTGTTTCTTCTCTATTCCACTTTACCCACGGGATAGACCAAGGTTTGCCTTCACTATCCCTTCTCTTAATCATATGGAACCAGACAAGAGATTTCAGTGGAAGGTACTGCCGCAAGGCATGGCCAATAGCCCAACAATATGTCAGCTGTATGTGCAGGAGGCTTTGGAGCCAATTAGGAAGCAATTTACATCTTTAATCGTTATCCATTATATGGACGATATTCTTATTTGTCACAAAGAGTTAGATGTTTTACAAAAGGCTTTCCCCATGCTGGTGGCTGAATTAAAACAGTGGGGATTAGAGATTGCCTCAGAAAAGGTTCAAATTGCAGATACAGGCCTCTTTTTGGGCTCAATGAGTACTCCCAAAAATATAGTTCCTCAGAAAATAGAAATTCGCAAAGACCACTTACAAACATTAAATGATTTTCAGAAACTTCTGGGAGATATAAATTGGTTGAGGCCCTTTTTAAAAATTCCATCTGCTGATCTAAAACCCCTCTTCGATCTCCTGGAGGGTGAGCCTCATATCTCCTCACCCAGAAAATTTACCCCTGCCGCCCACCGAGCCTTACAGATGGTGGAAGAGGCCTTACAGGAAGCACAATTACAACGTATTGAGGAGTCACTACCTTTTAGTCTGTGTGTTTTTAAGACAGCTCAATTGCCAACTGCAGTCCTGTGGCAACATGGACCATTACTTTGGATTCATCCAAATGCTTCCCCTGCTAAGATTATTGACTGGTACCCTGATGCTGTTGCACAGCTCGCGTTCGTGGAATAAAAGCAGCTGTTACGCATTTTGGCAGGGATCCTGATTCCTTGATTGTGCCTTATACTGCTGCACAAGTTCAGACCTTGGCAGCCACATCTAGTGATTGGGCAGTTTTAGTTACTTCCTTTTCAGGACAAATTGATAATCATTTTCCAAAGCATCCAATTTTACAGTTTGCCCTAAACCAGGCTATAGTGTTTCCACAAGTGACAGCTAAAGACCCACTCCCAGATGGGACTGTGGTGTACACTGATGGATCAAAAACTGGTATGGGAGCTTATGTGGTCAAGGATAGGGTTATATCTAAACAATATAATGAAACTTCACCTCAAGTTGTAGAATGTCTGATAGTACTGGAGGTTCTTGAGGCTTTTCCAGGACCCCTCAATATTGTATCAGATTCCTCTTATGTGGTTAATGCAGTTAATCTCCTTGAGATAGCTGGAATAATAAGATCCTCCAGCAGAGTTGCTAACATCTTCAGAAGATACAAGCTGCCTTGTTAAATAGGAGATTTCCTGTTTTCATTACCCATGTCCGAGCACATTCTGGACTCCCAGGTCCCATGTCCTTAGGGAATGACTTAGCGGACAAGGCTACAAAGCTGGTGGCCGCTGCCTTGTCTACCCATGCACAAGCAGCAAAAGAGTTCCATAAGCGCTTTCATGTGACGGCTGAGACCTTGCGCCGTCGTTTTGCTCTATCCAGGAAAGAGGCTAGGGAAATTGTTACTCAATGCCAGAATTGCTGCGAATTCTTACCTACTCCCCACATGGGAATAAACCCACGTGGCATTAGACCATTGCAGATGTGGCAGATGGATGTTACTCATATTCCCTCTTTTGGTAGGCTTCAATATGTTCATGTTTCTGTTGACACCTGTTCTGGCGTAATGTTTGCCACACCCCTAACAGGGGAAAACCCCTCATATGTGATTCAACATTGCCTTGAGGCCTGGAGTGCTTGGGGAAAACCCAGAATTTTAAAAACAGACAATGGACCAGCATATACCTCTCAAAAATTCCGACAGTTTTGTCGGCAAATGGATGTTACCCATCTAACTGGCCTACCTTATAACCCTCAAGGACAGGGCATTGTGGAACGTGCCCATCGTACACTCAAATCATATCTGATTAAACAAAAGGGGAGTATTGAGGATGTTCTACCCTCGGTACCAAGAGTTGCTGTATCCATGGCACTTTTTACCCTTAATTTCTTGAACTCTGATGCCCAAGGCCACACTGCGGCTGATCGCCACAGTTTAGAGCCTGATAGGCCAAAAGAAATGGTAAAATGGAAAGATGTCTTGACTGATCTCTGGAAAGGCCCGGATCCTATTCTTATAAGATCCAGGGGAGCTGTGTGTGTTTTTCCACAGGAGGAAGAAAACCCCCTGTGGATCCATGAAAGACTCACTCGAAGAGCTCCTTCACAACTCCAGAATAAGAAGGATGGAGGCCAAGTGGGTGATGAAGACTCTCCTACTCGGGATGATGGTTCCTAGTATGATGGGAGAGTTACAGTGGGCCATCATGTCTACCTTCCCCCTACCGATGCCAGTGATGCAGAATGCCCAGGTGTTCCCTAGATTTTTCACAACTAATAGAGAGTTGGGGCTTGCCTTTTTGCCTTTAGATCCTCAGATACAGAGTTTTCAGGATGAGAGAACCTTGTCATTAGTAGGAAGCTTGTGCTTTACTGTGATTTCTTCATTAAAGGATAATTTTATTCATATGGATCCAGAAAGATCTAATGCTAATCCTTTTGAATTAATGGAAGCTGTACTGATCTTTCTCCTATGATAGTGAGAAGGGACAGATTACTTTTGATTGGAAAGGGGCATTAGGCAACAGTCTGAGTGAGGGACAGAGCTATGGATCATCTGATTGGTCCTCCTCCAATGTTAAGTATACCCCTTTTAAGAGAACTAATTATTCAGCTGCCCTTTATTTGGGTTGTGAGTAATGATACCTTAGGTAAGAATCAGAAAGAAATAAATTGCTCTGCTTAGAATTGTTTTTATGCATTATGCTGGGATGCTATTAAGCACCCTTTTGCTTTGGTAATGCGCATGCCTCGATTTGTTCCAGTTCCTGTTGAGACGCCAAGTAATTTGAGTTTGTTTAGGGAAAAGCGAGATTTTTGGGATCTCTGCTATTATTGTGGGCCTGATAGCCACCGCCGCGGTTACTGCTTCGGTTACCGCCTCGCCCTTGCACTTTCTGCCACTGTGCAGACAACTCAAACCATTAATGAACTATAGGCCACTGTGACCATGGTCCTAGATAAACAGGCCACTGCCAATTCTCAGATACAAGGAGGCCTGATGTTGGTAAACCAACAGATTAATTTGGTTCAGGAACAATTGGATATATTGTGGCAGATGGCCCAATTGGGATGTGAACAAAAGTTGCCTGGCCTTTGTGTCACTTCAGTACAATATGAGAATTTTACAAGAGCAGCTAACCTGTCACAAGCTCTGTCTCAACATTTATTACAGAATTGGACTTTTGAGTTTGAGCAGACACTCCGTGAGTTGAGAATGGCGATCCTGCAAGTGAATTCGACGCATCTGGATCTTTCTCTGATGGAAGGCCTCTCCTCCTGGATTTCATCTGCATTTTCTTATTTTAAGGAATGGGTGGGGGTAGGATCATTTAGCCTAGTTCTCTGCTGTGGAATAGTGTTGATGCTTTGGATGGTGTGTAAGCTCAGAGCCCAAACAAAAGAGACAAAGTGGTGGTGGCACAAGCACTTGCTGCCTTAGAACACGGAGCCTCCCTGACATTTGGTTAACCATGTTAAAGCAATAGGTCGCTGGCCTCCCAGCTCTTGCACCCCACGAGGCTAGTCTCATTGCACGGGATAGAGTGGGTAGGCTTCAGCAGCCCAAGGAGTTGCAAGGCTAAGCACTGCACAGGAGAGGTCTGCGGTATAACGACTTTCTCCTGGGAGATAAGTCATCTTGCATGAAGGTTCTATGTCATGATCTCCTTCCCCCAGAAAAACGACATCGGACTGGTCAGGGCTCTCTCTGGGGATAAGACCCTGGAGAGGAGCTTTGTACATGTTCCGAATTTGCACATGGGGATTTGACCTCTATCTCCACTCCAAAGTTGTGGGTGTCCTATTGCTTCAAAAATAAATGAATAGGGGGAGATGTGAGGAGCCGCCCTCGCTATCGCTATTGCCGTTAGAAGATGGCGCTGACATCTGCTGTCAGTTGGAGTTAACCGTTAGAAGATGGCGCTGACATCTGCTGTCAGTTGGAGTTAACCGTTTAAGCTGTGCCTCTCCCGTGGCGTCATCTGGGGTGATGTGCAAACCACCAATCCCGGCTCTACACGTCTCACTCGGAGCTCCTAGGCTTATATAAGGGGCTGGGTTTCTTAGCTTGGGGTCTCCCTCTAAGAAGCTGATCATCTATCTCTCAAGATGCATTAAAGCTTTACTGCAGAAGGATCCGAGTGTTCTGCGTCGTTCTTGCTGGCGAGACGGTAGCGCGGGACAATTACCCAATTGGGTTTAACAGACACCTATGCAACATTCCACCACAACATAAAAGAATATACCTTCTTCTCAACACCACTTGGAACCTTCTCTAAAATCAACCACATGCTTGTCAAAAAATCAAAATTCAACAGGCACAAAAATGTTGGAATAACCTCCTGTAACTTTTCAGACCATCATGGATTAATATTAGAATTCAACAACAACACAAATTGTAGAAGCCCCCACAAAGTCATGGAAATTGAACAATGCACAATTAAATCATCCACAGGGAATGAAAGAAAGAGAGAAAGAAGGAAATTGAGAAAGAGAAAGAAAGAAATCAAAAACTTCCTAGAATGCAATGAAAATGAAGCCACAGCATATCAAATCTATGTGAGACTCTGAAAGCAGTTCTAAGATTAACGTTCATATCACTAAGTGCTCACATGAAGAAACTGGAGAATAGCCACATTACAGAATTAATAGAACACCTGAAAGCTCTAGAACAAAAAGAAGCAAACTCACCCAGGAGGAGTACATGACAGGATAAATTCAAATTGAGAGCTGAAATCAATAAAGTAGAAAAAAGAAAACAATGCAAAGAATCAATTAAAAAATGTTGGTTCTTTGAGAAAATCAGCAAGAAAACAAACCTTTATGCAATCTAACCAAAAGGCAGAGAAGGAATATTCTAATTAATAAAATCAGAAATGAAAAGGTGAACATAACAACAGATGTGAGAAAAACCAGAGATTCATCAGTTCATACTTTGAAAATCTGTACTCCACAAAATTTGAAACTTTAAAGGATATGGACAATTTTCTGGATAGATATCACTTACCAAAATTAAATCAAGAGCAGATAAAATTTTAATAAATCTGTAACCCATAAATAAATAGAAGCAGCCATCCAAAAAGTCTTCCAACCTATATAAGTTTAGGTTCAGATGGTTTCAGTGTAGAAT
>NW_024434405.1:0-5269 GCF_017639785.1 Mesocricetus auratus | reverse complement strand
TTGGTCTCCTTGGTGGAAGAGAAGACCTGGAATCTGCTCTGCTTTGATCCCTCCTGGAGGGGAAGCTCTGTACAATTCCCAGGTGAACTCCAGCCCTGGAATTCAGGTCTAGATACAGGGCCTCTTTTACCTGATCCCACTGGACCTAATGGTCCCATGTTCTGGATCTGCTTCGTGGTCTCCTTGTTGGAACAGAAGACCTGGAATCTTGGCTGCTTATCTTCAACTGGGACAGAAATCTCTGTGCAATTCCATGTCCATCCCCGGGCACTGGATCTGCTGGTATCCTGGACTCGTTGGTGGAAGGCAAGACCTGTAATCTGGGATGTTCTGCTCCTGCCATGATGGGAAGCTCTGGCAGTTCCCAGGACAACCCCAGGCACTGGAATGCAGGCCAGGATGAAGGGCCTGTTTTACCTAGTCCTGCAGGATCAGCTGGTTCCCTATTCTCCTGGGTCTGCTGGTCCTGGTCTCCTTGTTGGAAGAGAAGACGTGGCATCTGGGCTGCTCCGCTCCCACCTGGATCGAACCTCTATGCAGTTCCCAAGCTATCCCAAGGAACTGCAATGGAGGCCTGGATACATGGCCTGTTTTAACTGATCACACTGGACCTTCTGGTCCGCTGTTATGGATCTGTTTCATGGTCTCGTTGGTGGAAGAGAATACCGGGAATCTGGGCTTCTCATTTTCCACCAGGATGGGAAGCTCTGTGCAGTTCCCTATCAATGCCGGAGCACTGTATCTTCTGGTTTCGTAGTGTCGTTGGTGGAATACCTGACCTGTAATCTGGACTGCTCTGTTCCCGCGGTGATGGGAAATTCTTGCAGATCCCTCGAGATCCCCAGGAACGGGAACAGGTGTCCCTTTGTCTCCTGGATCTTCTGGTTTCCTGGCCTGGTTGATGGAAGAGTAGACCTGGAATCTGGGCTGCTACCCTCCTCCTGGGATGGGAAGCTCTGTGCAGTTCCCAGGAGATCCCCTGGCACTGGATTTGCTGGTTTCCTGGTCGTATTCGTGGAAGACAAATCCTGTAATCTGGGTTGCTTGGCTCCTGCCTGATTGGAAAGCAGTGTACATTTCCCAGATGATCATAAGGCCCAGATGCAGTGCCTGTTTTACCTGGTGCCACCATACCTGCTAGTCCCCTTGTCCCCTGAATCTGCTTGTTTCCTTGTCTTGTTGGTGGAAGAGAAGCCCTGGAATCTGGACTGCTCCTCTCCCACCGGGATGGGAAGCTCTGTGCAGTTTCCCTGTGATCCCCAGGCACTCAATCTTCTGGTTTCCTGGTCACTTTGGTGGAAGTGATTATCTGGAGTCTGGGCTGCTAGCTTCCTTCCAGGATGGGAATGTCTGTGAAGTTCTCAGGCAATCACCAAGCACTGGATCTGCTGGTTTCCTGGTCTCCTTTGTGGAAGAGAAGAACTAGAATCTCGGATGTTTGGCTCCCTCCTGGCTGGGAAGCTCAGTGCAGGTCCCAGGCAAAACCCAGGTACTGGAATGCAGGCCTAGATGCAGGGCCTGTTTTTCCTGGTTCCACCGACCAGCTGGGTACCCTTGTCTCCTGGATCTGCTGGTTTCCTAGTCTCCATGGTGGAAGAGAAAACCTGGAATCTGGGATGTTCTAGACCTGCCCTGATGGGAAGCTCTGTGCAGTTCACAGGTGATTTCCAGGACTGCAATGCAGGCCTGATTCAGGGCCTATTTTACCTCATCCCGGCACAAGAGCTGGTCCCCTGGTCTCCTGGATCTGCTGTTTTCCTGGACTAGTTGGTCAAGGAGAAGATCTGGAATCTGTGCAGCTGATCCTGCTGGGTTCTGAAGCACTGTGCAGTTCCCAGGCAGGCATCAGGCACTGGAATGCAGTCCCGGAAACAGGGCCTATATTATCTGTTCCCCTTGGACCATCTGGTCTCCTCATCTGGATCTGCTGGTTTTCTGGTCTCGTTGGTGGAAGTGAAGACCTGGAAAGTTGGCTGTTCGGCTCCTGCCTGGATGGGAAGCTCTTTGCAGTTCCCTGAAGATCCCCAGGCACAAGAATGCAGGCCCGGATTAGGAGCCTGATTTCCTGGTCCTGCCAGACCAGCTGGTACCATGGTATCCTGGATCTGCTGGTTTCCTGATCTTGTTGGTGGAAGAGATGACCTGGAATATGGTCTTCTCAGCTCCCGCCGGGATAGGAAGCTCTGTGCATTTTCCATTCTATCCCAAGGCACTGGATCTGCTTGTTTCCTGGTTTTGTTGGTGGGAGAGAAGACCTGGAATCTGGGCTGCTCGGATCCTGCCAAGATGGGAAACTCTATGCCTTTCCCAGGTGATCCCCAGGCACTTGATCTTCTGGTTTCCTGGTCTCCTTGGTTGAAGATAAGATCTGGAGTCTGGGCTGCTAGCTTCCTGCCGGGATGGGAAACTGTTCAGTTCCAAGGCAATCACCAGACACTGGATATGGTGTTTTCGTGCTGGCATGGGAAGCTCTATGCAGTTCCAGGGGATCACAGGAACTGGGCCTGGTGGTTTCCTGGTCTGCATCGTGGAATAGAAGACCTGGAATCTGGGCTGCTCTTCTTTCCAGGATGTGAAGCTCTGTGCAGTTCCAAGGCGATTCCCAGGCACTGAAATTCAGGCCCAGATGCAGGGCCTGTTTTACCTGTTCCCACCATAGTAGATGGTTCCCTGGTCTCCTGGATCTGGTAGTTTTCTGGTTTTGTAGGTGGAAGAGAAGACCTGGGAATTTGGACTGCTCAGTTCCTACTGGGATGGGTAGATCTGTGCAGATTCCAGGCGATAGACTAGGCACAGAATCAGCTAGTTTTCTGGTCTCGTTGGTGGAAGACACGACCTGGAATCTGGGGTGCTCCTCTCACGTGGGGAGCAGAAGCCATTTGCAGTTCCCAGGCAATCCCCAGGCACTGAAATGCAGGCCCAGATGCAGAGCCTATTTTGCATGGTATAGCTGGATCAGCTAGTCTTCTGGTCTTGACCTGCTGGTTTCCTGGTCTCATTGGTGGAATAGAAGATCTGTTATCTGTACATTTTGGCTTCTTCCTGGATTGTAGCCCTGTGCAGTTCCTAGCCAATCCTCTGTCACTGGAATGCAGGCCCGGATACAGGGCCTATTTTACCTTGTCCCACCAGACAAGATGATCCCCTGGTCTCCTGGGTCTGCTTGTTTCTTGGTCTCAGTGTTGGAAGAGAAGATCTGGAATCTGGGTGGCTCTGCTCTTGTTTGGATGGGAAGCACTGTGCAGTTCCCAGGGTAAACCAAGGTTCTGGAATGCAGGCCTGGATCCAGGACCTATCTTATCTGGTCCCACCTGATAACCTGGTGCACTGTTCTCCAGGGTATCCTGGTTTTCTGGTCTTGTGGGTAAAAAGAATAACTGGAATCTGAGCTTTTTGGCTCCTACACGGATGGGAAGTTTTGTGCTGTTCCCTGGCTATTTCCAGGCACTGGAATACATGACTTGATGCAGGGTCTCTTTTACCTGGTCCACTGGACAAGCTGATCCACTGGTCTCCGGGATTTGCTGCATTGCTGGTCTCATTGTTGAAATAGAACTCCTGGAATTTGGGCTGCTATGTTCCTGCCAGGATGGTAAGCTCTGTGCAGTTCCCAGGCAATGACCAGGCACTGGATCTGCTGGTTTCCTGGTCTCGTTGGTGGAAGAGAAGACCTAGAATCTGGGCGGATCTGCACTTGATAGGATTGGAACATCTGCGTAGTTCCCAGGCAATTCCCACACACTGGACTGCAGGCAAAAATGCATGGACTATTTTATCTGGACAGCCTGACCAGCTGGTCCCCTGATCTGCAAATACAGGTTTCCTGGTCTTTTTGTTTGAAGAGAAGACCTGGAATATGGGTTGTTTGCCTCTTTGGGATGGGAATCATTTTGCAGTTCCCAGGCGATCCCCAGGCACTTGAATGCAGGCACAGATGAAGATCCTCTTTTACCTGGTCGAGCCAGACCAGCTGGACCCCTGTCTCCTGGAACTGCTGGATTCCTGGTCTCGTTGTTGGAAAAGAAAACCTGGAATCTGGGCTGCTAGCTTCCTTGTGGGATGGGAAGCACTGTGTACTTCCTGGGTGATGCCCTGGCACTGGGAACCATGCCGAGATGAAGATCATGTTTTAGATGGTTCTCCTAGACCAGCTGGTCTTGTGGTCTAGATATGCTGTTTTCCTGATCATATTGGTTGAATAGAAGAACTCGAATCTGGGCTTCTAGCTTCTTGCTGGCATGGGAAGGTCTGTGCAGTTCTGAGGCTATCACCAGGCACTGGAATGCAGGCCCAGATGTAGGGCCTGTTTTACCTTATCCTGCTTCACCTGCTGGTCCCCTGGTCTCCTTGATCTTCTGATTTTCTGGTCTTGAAAGTGGAATAGAAGACCTGGAATGTGGGCTGCTCATTCTTGCGGGGATGTGAAGCTCTGTGCTGATCCCAGGTGATATCCAGGCACAGGATCTGCAGGTTTTCTTGTCTCATTGGTGGAAGAGACCACCTGGAATCTGGGGTGTTTGGCACACGCAGGGTTTGAAAGCTCTTTGCAGTTCCCAGGTAATCCCCAAGCACTGTAATGCAGGCCTGGATTCAGTGCCTATTTTAACTTGGCTAGAGGGACCAACTGATCTCCTGGTCTGGACCTGCTGGTTTCCTGGACTCGCTGGTGGAATAGAAGACATGGAAATTATGCTGCTTGGCTTCTGCCAGGACGGGAAGACCTCTGCAGTATCTAGCCAATTCCCAGTCACTGGAATGCTGGTCTGAATACACAGCATATTATACATTCTCCTGCCTGACATGTTGGCCCCCTGGTCTCCTGGGTCTGGTGGTTTCCTTGTCCCATTGGTGGAAGAGAAGATATGGAATCTGGGCAGCTACGCTCTCGAAGGGATGAGAAGCACTGTGCAGTTCCCAGGATATCCCCAGGTGTGAGGAGCCGCCCTCACTATCGCTATCGCCATTAGAAGATGGCGCTGACATCTGCTGTCAGTTGGAGTTTACCGTTTAAGCTGTGCCTCACCCGTCATCTGGGGTGATGAGCAAACCACCAATCCCGGCTCTACACGTCTCACTCGGAGCTCCTAGGCTTATATAAGGGGCTGGGTTTCTTAGCTTGGGGTCTCCCTCTAAGAAGCTGATCGTCTATCTCTCAAGATGCATTAAAGCTTTACTGCAGAAGGATCCGAGTGTCCTGCGTCGTTCTTGCTGGCGAGACGGTAGCGCTGGACATCTGGTGCCGAAACCCGGGAACTCTTCAACATCGCCG
>NW_024434404.1:0-23748 GCF_017639785.1 Mesocricetus auratus | reverse complement strand
TTAATAAACATAATATAATTAATAGCCATATGCCTGAAAATTTAACAGAATGGAAGAAGCTGGGGAAAATATGTTATTTAGAAACTTTGGAGCCATAGACTTTTATTACATCATCCTTTATTGTCCTTATTTTTTTCTTTTAATGAAGCAAAAAAAACTTAAGGTGTCTTGTTTCTCCTGAAGTCAGTTAGATTAAAAAGAGTATGGTTTTCCTGGACTTATCATTGACTAGGACACGGCCTTTAAAACAAAGACAGTCTGCAATACTTTCAGAATCAAGGTATCTGTATTTGCATACATTTTCATTTCATCTTTCAGTAGGCAATACATAAAGGAAGAGACTGCCAAAAGAGGCTGTGATACAGGACTCTTCAATCACCTGGGTTGTTTGGAGTATGGCTTGTGCAACATCATTTCTCCCAAGGATTCTCAAATACTACCAGCTCCATATGTCAATATTTTATGGCATCAATGTCATGACCCATCTGAAATTGTGAGGATGTAATAAGCACTATAGCAGATACAAGCTGGAGCAAAGCTGGACTTATATCACATTCATTAGTTTGCTCAATCACTAGATACTTCCTCATATCCAGAAACTGCCCTTATTCTCTCTATTACTTTCCTCTCCATCATGATGATAATGGTATGAACCTCTGAAATTATAATTAAGACACAGGATTAAATATTTACTGTATGATACTGGTTGTGGTTATGCTTATACTTCATAGCATTATAAACACTAAAACACCCTCCCAGTTCATCATCCTACCCATGGCCATCCTCCCATAAAGCTCCTGCAGATTCCACAGGTATAGGGATGTCCCACATGTGTCAGAACAACAGCAGACTCCAAAGGCCAGGTACAACATAGAAAAGTCAGAAGAATAATAAAATATACTGGAATTAGGCACTCAAACCCCACAAACCTCAGCTGAAAAGCCCTACTAGACAAGGATCCTTGCCACTTACCAAAGCCTCTCAATCCAGAAGGCAATTAATTAAACATATAATAGAGGAACAAGTAACTCACTCAACAAAGATGACACAGGAAACAACACTCATACCAGTAAGCATCCTAAATCCAGATGAGTAAATGCCAGTGTAATAATATATAAAATGTAATGATGGGCAATGTAGTATCAGCAAAAATTAATAACCCTACAACAGTAAGACCTGAACAGTACAAAACAGTTGAAGATGAATAATTTCCTTAAGAAATTGAGGAAATTGTAAACTAAAATGGAAGAAACAAATAAATCTTTTAAAGAAAGCCAAGAAAAAACAAACAGTTAAAAGAAGTAGTACAAGACTTGAAAATTAAAATAGAAGAAATAAACAAAACACTAATTGATGGAATTTGGGAAATGAAATATCTGTCTAAGCACACTGATATTACTAATGCTACCATAACCAATAGAATATGAGGCAGAAGATAGAATGTTTGTCGTTGATGATGCATTAGAGGAAACAGAATCTGATTTTGCATACATTTTCTTGTCATCTTTCAGTAGGCAGTGCATAAGGGAAGAGACTGCCAATGGAGGCTGGGTTACAGGACTCTGCAGACACCTGGCTGAGTGTGTGGTGTAGCTTGGGTAACATCTTTTCCCCCAAGGATTCTAAAATACTACCATCTCTGGAGACCTAAGGATTTGGCACTGGGGATCTGGATCCCAGTCCAACAGGATTCAGCCTGCGCAGAGACTGAGAGCTTCCAAGTCTCTTTCTCTACCCATGGGACAGGTGAGGCAAGGGTACAGCCTACCCAGAGTTTGCTAATATCCCAATACTAAGATGGCCTCCATTCATGCAAGAGAAAAGCCATCAGGACATTGCACCTGATTCCACCCACTGAAAAGTAACCATGGTCACATACCCACCAGGAGAGGAAGACACTCCTTCTGCACCCACAGGCAGAAATGATGGGAAGAATGGAAGAAGTCAATATAAAAACACACTCACCAACAGAAAAACCAATATGGCACCATCAGATACTAGAGGATCTACACCTGCAAAACATGGACATTCCATTGTGGAAGAAGCAGATGAAAAGGACCTTAAAAACAAATTCATGAAAATGATAGAGGCCCTCAAAGAAGATATGAGAAAATCCCTTAAAGTCATGGGAGAATAAATAAACCAAAACCTACAAGAAACAGTGGAAAAATTGTCTAAAAAATGAAGGAATTATAAGAAATGGAAGAAAAGAAAAACCAGAAACTTCAACAAATGCAAGAAAAAGAGAAAAAGACAAAGTAAAAATTACAAGAAAAATTCAACCAATGCAAGGGTTGAAAGCTGAAATATAGACAAGAAAAAAACACAGTCTGAAGAAATGCTGGAAATAGAAAAGCTGGGAAAAGCCGTGGCCAGAATTGCCATTGCCCAAACTTCTGCCAAAGCAGAGACAGTTAACAGACTTACTGGTAGAGTTAGTGACGCGCTGTCCACCCAGAATGCACTCAATTCACATATTCAACTGGGCCTAATGATGTTAAATCTACAAATTTCATCACTACAGGAAAAATTGCCTCTTGTTCCTATTTTTATCATGATACATGTGTAACATCAATGAGAATAGCTAATATACCTGTGCTAGTGTGCTTTCTAAATGCTTTCCTGAGTGGATCTTGAAATGATATCTTTGTTAATTTTATCACTGTTTTGGCCCATCAGATTATAACCGTAAATCATACGCAGGTTACCCTTGTAACAGAGGAAGGTTGGTAGAACACTATGGGGATTGGTACGGTGATGGGGAGGCACTAGGTCAATGGGGGACATGGGAGTGGTTGCAGTGGCAGTAGGCATTTTGGCTTTATGGCAATTTCAAACATGCCTTGTTTCATAGGCAACAGATCCGTCACCAAGGTCACCAGGTATTTCTCAGCTTAGCCCATGGCAATACCGGTAGCCATAAAGTCTCATTACAGATGATTCAAGGATGAGGTTCTCCCTCCTAAGACAGGGGTCATCACGACCCCTAAAGACAGGTAAGGGAGGGTGATCCTACTTGACCAAGGACAGGAATGCCTCATTAGAAAACATGAAAGGGGGAATTGTGGGAATAAGAGACCTTGGCCAGAGGCTCTCTTCCCATCAGCCTGATAGTAACCGGTAGAAAATATGTTTACTGGAACAATAGGTTCCTGATGTTTTCAGAAGGGTTTGCCCACAGGAACACCCAGACCTTGAATGTTCCAATGACTAACTGCTTCTTCCTGACCCCCACCACCTCCTATGGTGTCAGGGCATATAAGCAGCTGGGGAAGAACAAAGAAAGGGGGCTTTGAAGTTTTCTGAAGCCTTCTTGCACTAACAATTGGTCTCTGTGTCATCAATCCTGAAACCCTCCACACATTCTCGAGTACAGGCTGCACAAAAAATAAAATCAAGAATTCTTTCCATTATTATAAAATTTTACCAATATATCAGCCTAATCAAAGGCTAAAAAATTGAGCAACTAATGTAAAAAAAGTAAGGGTGAAAAACCAGGAGGCCTCAAAGTTCCCTAAAATAGCATAATATCCTTGGGTTTGCTCTCCATTTTGAAATGTGCAGCAAATGGAATATATATAAGTTTCCATTAAACAACTGAATATGTATATTCATGAATTACTTACATGTGTACTGGACTGAATATATAGTAGGTAAATGTAAGCCAGCAAAAGTAAAAATAAAGAAAAATTGTCCCTTCTTGCTAAGTCTAGAGAGGATATAATGTGAGGTCATTAGTGAGTGTGGTTGGTTTAGACATAGATGGTGCATTTGATAGTGACAGAAAGATATGTTATAAGTGTTGCCTGAAAACTCTGGCAAAATCTCTCGCCCACATCATACACCAAAAAACAGGGGAAAGATTAGTATTTGTACATAGGAGAGTTACTATCCAATAGGTATGTGCAATTGTATGACTTTGATATCAGCATACAATTGATTATAGTCTCCAAATGAGCCTACTTTTAAAGTCTTGAGTATATTCTAGCAACTGAACTGGTAAACAACTTGGGGTGTCTAAAATCACTAAATATAATCTTTGAAGGACCTGCTCCATGTCATTTGTGGGTATATTTTCTTCCATAAGAAGTAAAACTCTAATGAAAATTCTCTATTTGGTTCTTTATACAACTTTTAAGCTAAATTTTCTTGTGCTTTGTTGACAAGATCTTTTCTTTGCTTTGAATATATTGAAAATCAGTCTTCTGTCAGATGTGTGGTTGGTGAACATCCTTTGCATCCAATGGACTGTCATTTTGTCTTCTTTAGTTTGTCATTTGCCTTACAGAGGCTTCTCATTTTCAGGTGGTGCCCATTATTAATTGTTGATCTCAGTGTTCGTGCACTTGTGTTATGTTGAGGAGTGGTCTGCTAGTACCAATTCATTCAAGAGTACCTCAAACATTCTCTTGTAAGAGGTTCAGTGCTGCTGGGTTTATGTTGCATTCTTTGCTTTAATGGGACTTACATTTTTTCAAGAGATGAATCTAAAATATCTAAAAGACAATATGAAATTACACAACATCATTAGCCATCAGGGAAATGAAAATCAAAACAACTTTGGGATAGAATCTAGAATTGTCTGAAGGCAAGCAAAAAACAATGGCAAATTATGTTGTAGATGATGTGAAGAAAAGGAGCTCTCCACCATTGCTGGTGGCTACACTTGTCCAACCACTTTGGCAGTTAGTACATAGCAGTTTGTCAGTCTACCTCATAATCAAGCAATTCAACCTTAGGTATATAGCCAATGGATGTAAATTCATACTAAAAGTGACATCTGTTCAACTATGTTCATAGCAACCCAAATTCTCAATGGAAACTATGAAAGCTAAATGGACCTGAATAGATGTTCTTCATATGCTAAGGAAATATGCTAGCCCAGACTACTGTACCCAGAAAAGCTTTCAATTGTTTTATATGGAGAAAACAAGATATTCCATTACAAAACCAGATTTACATAATACAAAAGGACATATCCAGCCCTACAGAAAGTACTAGAAGGAAAATTCCAACCCAACAAAGATAACTACACTCACAAATACATAGGCAATAGATGATTCCACTTTACAAAACACCAAAATTAAAAGGGGAAATCTAGCACAATAACACCATGAACCACAAATGAAAAGAAAGCAAAAATCAACATGCAATGGTCATTATTATCACTCAATATCAATGGTCTTAATTTGCCTATAAAAGACAGGCAATCAGAATGCATACAAAGACAGAATCCATCCTTGTGCTACATACCAGAAACATATATCAAAGACAAAGACAGATATCACCTCAAAAAATGTTTGGGAAAAGATTTTTGAATCAAATGGACCAAGAAACAAGCTGCTTTAGCTATCCTAGTATTGGAAATTTAAACTTGAAATTAAAATCAATAAAAAGAGATGAAGAAGGTCATTCATATTTATCAGAGGAAAATTTATCAGAAGGTCAATTCTAGAACAACTATGCCCCAAATACAAAAGGCACCTACATATGTAATGTAAGCATTACTAAAGCTCAAATCACTATAAATCCTCACACACTTATAGTATGAGAATTCAACACTTACCTCACCACAATACAGGACCAACAGACAGAAACTTCAACCAAGAAACAAAAGAACTAACTAAAATTACAACCCATGAGAAACTACATAATTTACTTCATGGAAACTGACGATACAACACAGTATATAAAACTACGTGCTTAACATCTTCAAAACTAATGATACAACACTGTGTGTGAAACTATGTGCTTAACATCATGAGAATTTCCCATATAACACTGTATTAGAAACCAAGTGCTTAACTTCTTCAAATCTAAGCATACCACACTCTGTGTTAGTCTATGTGCTCAACTTCATGAATCTAACTATATAACACTATATGAGAAACTACATACTTAACTTCATGAAAACTAACGATACAACACAGTATATAAAACTACGTGCCTAACATCTTCAAAACTAACGATACAACACTGTGTGTGAAACTATGTGCTTAACTTCATGAGAACTTCCCATATAACACTGTATTAGAAACTACTTGCTTAACTTCTTCAAATCTAACGATACCACACTCTGTGTGAATCTCTGTGCTTAACTTCATGAAATCTAACTATATAACACTATATGAGAAACTACATAATTTACTTCATGAAAACTAAAGAAACAACACAGTATATAAAACTACGTGCTTAACATCTTCAAAACTAATGATACAACACTGTGTGTGAAACTATGTGCTTAACTTCATGAGAAATTCCCATATAACACTGTATTAGAAACTAGTTGCTTAACTTCTTCAAAACTAACGATACAACATTGTGTGAGAATATACGTGCTTAACTTCATGGAAACTTACAATACAACACTGTGTGTGAAACTACATACTTAACTTCGTCAAAACTAACGATACAACAGTGTGTGTGAAACTATGTGCTTAACTTCATGAGAACTTCTCATAAAACACTTTATTAGAAACTACGTGCTTATCTTCTTCAAAACTAACGATCCAACACTGTGTGTGATACTATGTGCTTAACTTCATGAAAATTTATTATATAACATGCATTATCAACTACGTGCTTAACTTCTTCAAATCTAACGATACCACACTCTGTATGAAACTCTGTGTTTTACTTCATGAAATCTAACTATATAACACTATATGAGAAACTACATAATTTACTTCATGAAAACTAAAGATACAACACAGTATATAAAACTACGTGCTTAACATCTTCAAAACTTATGATACAACACTGTGTGTGAAACTATGTGCTTAACTTCATGAGAACTTCCCATATAACACTGTATTAGAAACCACGTGCTTAACTTCTTCAAATCTAACGATACCACACTCTGTGTGAGTCTATGTGCTTAACTTCATGAAATCTAACTATACAACACTATATGAGAAACTACATACTTAACTTCATGAAATCTAACGATACAGCACAGTATATAAAACTACGTGCTTAACATCTTCAAAACTAACGATACAACACTGTGTGTGAAACTATGTGCTTAACTTCATGAGAACTTCCCATATAACACTGTATTAGAAACTACTTGCTTAATTCTTCAAAACTAACGATACAACATTGTGTGAGAATATACGTGCTTAACTTCATGGAGATTTACAATACAACACTGTGTGTGAAACTACACGCTTAACTTCGTCAAAACTAACGATACAACACTGTGTGTGAAACAATGTGCTTAACTTCATGAGAACAACCCAGATAACACTGTATTAGAAACTACGTGCTTATATTCTTCAAAACTAACGTTCCAACACTGTGTGTGATACTATGTGCTTAACTTCATGAAAATTTACCATATAACACTGCATTAGAAACTACGTGCTTAACTTCTTCAAATCTAACGATACCACACTCTGTGTGAATCTCTGTGCTTAACTTCATGAAATCTAACTATATAACACTATATGAGAAACTACATAATTTACTTCATGAAAACTAACGATACAACACAGTATATAAAACTACGTGCTTAACATCTTCAAAACTAATGATACAACACTGTGTGTGAAACTATGTGCTTAACTTCATGAGAACTTCCCATATAACACTGTATTAGAAACCACGTGCTTAACTTCTTCAAATCTAACGATACCACACTCTGTGTGAGTCTATGTGCTTAACTTCATGAAATCTAACTATATAACACTATATGAGATACTACATAATTAACTCCATGAAAACTAACGGTACAACACAGTATATAAAACTACGTGCTTAACATCTTCAAAACTAACGATACAACACTGTGTGTGAAACTATGTCTTTAACTTCAATGAGAACTTACCACATAACATTGTATTAGAAACTACATGCTTAACTTCTTCAAATCTAAAGATACCCCACTGTGCGTGAAACTATGTGCTTAACTTCATGAAATCTAACTATATAACACTATATGAGAAACTACATACTTAACTTCATGAAAACAAACGATACAACGCAGTATATAAAACTACGTGCTTAACATCTTCAAAATTAACGATACAACACTGTGTGTCAAACTATGTGCTTAACTTCATGAGAACATCCCAGATAACACTGTATTAGAAACTACTTGCTTAACTTCTTCAAAACTAACGATACAACATTGTGTGAGAATATACGTGCTTAACTTCATGGAGACTTACAATACAACACTGTGTTTGAAACTACACGCTTATCTTCTTCAAAACTAACGATCCAACACTGTGTGTGATACTATGTGCTTAACTTCATGAAAATTTACCATATAAGACTGCATTAGAAACTACGTGCTTAACTTCTTCAAATCTAACGATACCACACTGTGTGTGAATCTCTGTGCTTAACTTCATGAAATCTAACTATATAACACTATATGAGAAACTACATAATTTAATTCATGAACACTAACGATACAACACAGTATATAAAACTACGTGCTTAACATCTTCAAAACTAATGATACAACACTGTGTGTGAAACTATGTGCTTAACTTCATGAGAACTTCCCATATAACACTGTATTAGAAACCACGTGCTTAACTTCTTCAAATCTAACGATACCACACTCTGTGTGAGTCTATGTGCTTAACTTCATGAAATCTAACTATATAACACTATATGAGAAACTACATAATTAACTCCATGAAAACTAACGATACAACACAGTATATAAAACTACGTGCTTAACATCTTCAAAACTAACGATACAACACTGTGTGTGAAACTATGTGCTTAACTTCAATGAGAACTTACCATATAACATTGTATTAGAAACTACGTGCTTAACTTCTTCAAATCTAAAGATACCCCACTGTGCGTGAAACTATGTGCTTAACTTCATGAAATCTAACTATATAACACTATATGAGAAACTACATACTTAACTTCATGAAATCTAACAATACAGCACAGTATATAAAACTACGTGCTTAACATCTTCAAAACTAACGATACAACATTGTGTGAGAATATACGTGCTTAACTTCATGGAGACTTACAATACAACACTGTGTGTGAAACTACACGCTTAACTTCGTCAAAACTAACGATACAACACTGTGTGTGAAACAATGTGCTTAACTTCATGAGAACAACCCAGATAACACTGTATTAGAAACTACGTGCGTATATTCTTCAAAACTAACGATCCAACACTGTGTGTGATACTATGTGCTTAACTTCATGAAAACTTACCATATAACACTGCATTAGAAACTACGTGCTTAACTTCTTCAAATCTAACGATACCACACTCTGTGTGAATCTATGTGCTTAACTTCATGAAATCTAACTATATAACACTATATGAGAAACTACATAATTTACTTCATGAAAACTAACGATACAACACAGTATATAAAACTACGTGCTTAACATCTTCAAAACTAATGATACAACACTGTGTGTGAAACTATGTGCTTAACTTCATGAGAACTTCCCATATAACACTGTATTAGAAACTACGTTGCTTAACTTCTTCAAAACTAACGATACAACATTGTGTGAGAATATACGTGCTTAACTTCATGGAGACTTACAATACAACACTGTGTTTGAAACTACACGCTTAACTTCGTCAAAACTAACGATACAACACTGTGTGTGAAACAATGTGCTTAACTTCATGAGAACATCCCAGATAACACTGTATTAGAAACTACGTGATTATCTTCTTCAAAACTAACGATCCAACACTGTGTGTGATACTATGTGCTTAACTTCATGAAAATTTACCATATAACACTGCATTAGAAACTACGTGCTTAACTTCTTCAAATCTAACGATACCACACTCTGTGTGAATCTCTGTGCTTAACTTCATGAAATCTAACTATATAACACTATATGAGAAACTACATAATTTACTTCATGAAAACTAACGATACAACACAGTATATAAAACTACGTGCTTAACATCTTCAAAACTAACGATACAACACTGTGTGTGAAACTATGTGCTTAACTTCATGAGAACTTCCCATATAACACTGTATTAGAAACCACGTGCTTAACCTCTTCAAATCTAACGATACCACACTCTGTGTGGGTCTATGTGCTTAACTTCATGAAATCTAACTATATAACACTATATGAGATACTACATAATTAACTCCATGAAAACTAACGGTACAACACAGTATATAAAACTACGTGCTTAACATCTTCAAAACTAAAGATACAACACTCTGTGTGAAACTATGTGCTTAACTTCATGAGAACTTCCCAATTAACACTGTATTAGAAAGTACGTGCTTATCTTCTTCAATACTAACGATCCAACACTGTGTGTGATACTATGTGCTTAACTTCATGAAAACTTACCATATAACACTGCATTAGAAACTACGTGCTTAACTTCTTCAAATCTAACGATACCACACTGTGTGTGAATCTATGTGCTTAACTTCATGAAATCTAACTATATAACACTATATGAGAAACTACATAATTAACTCCATGAAAACTAACGATACAACACAGTATATAAAACTACGTGCTTAACATCTTCAAAACTAACGATACAACACTGTGTGTGAAACTATGTGCTTAACTTCATGAGAACTTACCATATAACATTGTATTAGAAACTACGTGCTTAACTTCTTCAAATCTAACGATACCACACTGTGCGTGAAACTATGTGCTTAACTTCATGAAATCTAACTATATAACACTATATGAGAAACTACATACTTAACTACATGAAAACTAATGATACAACACAGTATATAAAACTACGTGCTTAACATCTTCAAAACTAATGATACAACACTGTGTGTGAAACTATGTGCTTAACTTCATGAGAACTTCCCATATAACACTGTATTAGAAACTACGTGCTTAACTTCTTCAAATCTAACGATACCACACTGTGTGTGAAACTATGTGCTTACTTCATGAAATCTAACTATATAACACTATATGAGAAACTACAAACTTAACTTCATGAAAACTAACGATACAACACAGTATATAATACTACATGCTTAACATCTTCAAAACTAACAATACAACACTGTGTGTGAAACTATGTGCTTAACTTCATGAGAACTTCCCATATAACACTGTATTAGAAACTACTTGCTTAACTTCTTCAAAACTAACGATACAACATTGTGTGAGAATATATGTGCTTATCTTCATGGAGACTTACAATACAACACTGTGTTTGAAACTACCCGCTTAACTTCATCAAAACTAAGGATACAACACTGTGTGTGAAACTATGTGATTAAATTCATGAGAACTTCCCATATAACACTCTATTAGAAACGACGTGCTTATATTCTTCAAACCTAACGATCCAACACTGTGTGTGATACTATGTGCTTAACTTCATGAAAATTTATTATATAACACTGCATTAGAAACTACGTGCTTAACTTCATGAAATCTAATTATATAACACTATATGAGAAACTTCATAATTTACTTCATGAAAACTAACGATACAACACAGTGTAAAAAACTACGTGCTTAACTTCATTGAAACTTACAATACAACACTGTGTGTGAAACTACATCCTTAACTTCGACAAAACTAACGATACAACACTGTGTGTGAAACTATGTGCTTAACATCATGAAATCTAACTATATAACACTATATGAGAAGCTACATAATTAACTTCATGAAAACTAACGATACAACACAGTATATGTATCTATGTGCTTAACTTCTTCAAAAATAACGATACAACATTGTGTGAGAATATACCTGCTTAAATTCATGGAAACTTACAATACAACACTGTGTGTGAAACTACATGCTTAACTTCGTCAGAACTAACGATACAACAATGTGTGTGATACTATGTGCTTAATTCATGAAATCTAAGTATGTAACACTATATGAGAAACTACATAATTAACTCCATGAAAACTAACGATACAACACAGTATATAAAACTACTTACTTAACATCTCAAAACTAATGATACAACACTGTGTGTGATACTATGTGCTTAACTTCATGAAAACTTACCATATAACACTGCATTAGAAACTACGTGCTTAACTTCTTCAAATCTAACGATACCACACTGTGTGTGAATCTATGTGCTTAACTTCATGAAATCTAACTATATAATACTATATGAGAAACTACAAAATTTAATTCATGAACACTAACGATACAACACAGTATATAAAACTACGTGCTTAACATCTTCAAAACTAATGATACAACACTCTGTGTGAAACTATGTGCTTAACTTCTTCAAAACTAACGACACAACATTGTGTGAGAATATACGTGCTTAACTTCATGGAGACTTACAATACAACACTGTGTTTGAAACTACACGCTTAACTTCGTCAAAACTAACGATACAACACTGTGTGTGAAACAATGTGCTTAACTTCATGAGAACATCCCAGATAACACTGTATTAGAAACTACGTGCTTATCTTCTTCAAAACTAACGATCCAACACTGTGTGTGATACTATGTGCTTAACTTCATGAAAACTTACCATATAACACTGCATTAGAAACTACGTGCTTATCTTCTTCAAATCTAACGATACCACACTGTGTGTGAATCTATGTGCTTAACTTCATGAAATCTAACTATGTAACACTATATGAGAAACTACATAATTAACTCCATGAAAACTAACGATACAACACAGTATATAAAACTACGTGCTTAACATCTTCAAAACTAACGATACAACACTGTGTGTGAAACTATGTGCTTAACTTCATGAGAACTTCCCATATAACACTGTATTAGAAACTACGTGCTTATCTTCTTCAAAACTAACGATCCAACACTGTGTGTGATACTATGTGCTTAACTTCATGAAAACTTACCATATAACACTGCATTAGAAACTACGTGCTTAACTTCTTCAAATCTAACGATACCACACTCTGTGTGAATCTATGTGCTTAACTTCATGAAATCTAACTATATAACACTAGCCGGGCGTTGGTGGCACATGCCTTTAATCTCAGCATTTGGGAGTCAGAGGCAGGCGGATCACTGTGAGTTCGAGACCAGCCTGGTCTACCGAGCGAGTTCCAGGACAGCCTCCAAAGCCACAGGGGAAACCCTGTCTCGAAAAACCAAAAAAAAAACTGTATAACACTATATGAGAAACTACATAATTTACTTCATGAAATATAACGATACAACACAGTATATAAAACTACGTGCTTAACATCTTCAAAACTAACGATACAACACTGTGTGTGAAACTATGTGCTTAACTTCATGAGAACTTCCCATATAACACTGTATTAGAAACTACGTGCTTATCTTCTTCAAAACTAACGATCCAACACTGTGTGTGATACTATGTGCTTAACTTCATGAAAACTTACCATATAACACTGCATTAGAAACTACGTGCTTAACTTCTTCAAATCTAACGATACCACACTGTGTGTGAATATATGTGCTTAACTTCATGAAATCTAACTATATAACACTATATGAGAAACTACATAATTTACTTCATGAAAACTAACGATACAACACAGTATATAAAACTACGTGCTTAACATCTTCAAAACTAACGATACAACACTGTGTGTGAAACTATGTGCTTAACTTCATGAAAACTTACCATATAACACTGTATTAGAAACTACGTGCTTAACTTCTTCAAATCTAACGATACCACACTGTGTGTGAATACATGTGCTTAACTTCATGGAAACTTACAATACAACACTGTGTTTGATACTACACGATTAACTTCGTCAAAACTAACGATACAACACTGTGTGTGAAACAACCTGCTTAACTTCATGAGAACATACCAGATAACACTGTATTAGAAACTACGTGCTTATCTTCTTCAAAACTAACGATTCAACACTGTGTGTGATACTATGTGCTTAACTTTATGAAAACTTACCATATAACACTGCATTAGAACCTACGTGCTTAACTTCTTCAAATCTAACGATACCACACTCTGTGTGAATCTATTTGCTTAACTTCATGAAATCTAACTATATAACACTATATGAGAAACTACATAATTTACTTCATGAAAACTAACGATACAACACAGTATATAAAACTACGTGCTTAACATCTTCAAAACTAACGATACAACACTGTGTGTGAAACAATGTGCTTAACTTCATGAGAACATCCCAGATAACACTGTATTAGAAACTACGTGCTTATCTTCTTCAAAACTAACGATCCAACACTGTGTGTGATACTATGTGCTTAACTTCATGAAAACTTACCATATAACACTGCATTAGAAACTACGTGCTTATCTTCTTCAAATCTAACGATACCACACTGTGTGTGATACTATGTGCTTAACTTCATGAAATCTAACTATGTAACACTATATGAGAAACTACATAATTAACTTCATGAAAACTAACGATACAACACAGTATATAAAACTACGTGCTTAACATCTCAAAACTAACGATACAACACTGTGTGTGAAACTATGTGCTTAACTTCATGAGAACTTCCCATATAACTCTGTATTAGAAACTACTTGTTTAACTTCTTAAAACTTACGGTACAACATTGTGTGATAATGTACGTGCTTAACTTCATGGAGACTTACAATACAACACTGTGTTTGAAACTACACGCTTATCTTCGTCAACACTAACGATACAACACTGTGTGTGAAACAATCTGCTTAACTTCATGGGAACATCCCAGATAACACTGTATTAGAAACTACGTGCTTATCTTCTTCAAAACTAACGATCCAACACTGTGTGTGATACTATGTGCTTAACTTCATGAAAATTTACCTTATAACACTGCATTAGAAACTACGTGCTTAACTTCTTCAAATCTAACGATACCACACTCTGTGTGAATCTATGTGCTTAACTTCATGAAATCTAACTATATAACACTATATGAGAAACTACATAATTTACTTCATGAAAACTAACGATACAACACAGTATATAAAACTACGTGCTTAACATCTTCAAAACTAATGATACAACACTGTGTGTGATACTATGTGCTTAACTTCATGAGAACTTACCATATAACACTGCATTAGAAACTACGTGCTTAACTTCTTCAAATCTAACGATACCACACTCTGTGTGAATCTATGTGCTTAACTTCATGAAATCTAACTATATAACACTATATGAGAAACTACATAACTTACTTCATGAAAACTAACGATACAACACAGTATATAAAACTACGTGCTTAACATCTTCAAAACTAACGATACAACACTGTGTGTGAAACTATGTGCTTAACTTCATGAGAACTTCCCATATAACACTGTATTAGAAACTACTTGCTTAACTTCTTAAAACTAACGGTACAACATTGTGTGATAATATACGTGCTTAACTTCATGGAGACTTACAATACAACACTGTGTTTGAAACTACACGCTTATCTTCGTCAACACTAACGATACAACACTGTGTGTGAAACAATCTGCTTAACTTCATGGGAACATCCCAGATAACACTGTATTAGAAACTACGTGCTTATCTTCTTCAAAACTAACGATCCAACACTGTGTGTGATACTATGTGCTTAACTTTATGAACACTTACCATATAACACTGCATTAGAACCTACGTGCTTAACTTCTTCAAATCTAACGATACCACACTCTGTGTGAATCTATTTGCTTAACTTCATGAAATCTAACTATATAACACTAGCCGGGCGTTGGTGGCGCATGCCTTTAATCCCAGCATTTGGGAGTCAGAGGCAGGCGGATCACTGTGAGTTCGAGACCAGCCTGGTCTACCGAGCGAGTTCCAGGACAGCCTACAAAGCCACAGGGAAACCCTGTCTCGAAAAACCAAAAAAAAAAAACTGTATAACACTATATGAGAAACTACATAATTTACTTCATGAAAACTAACGATACAACACAGTATATAAAACTACGTGCTTAACATCTTCAAAACTAATGATACAACACTGTGTGTGAAACAATGTGCTTAACTTCATGAGAACATCCCATATAACACTGTATTAGAAACTATGTGCTTAACTTCTTCAAATCTAACGATACCACACTGTGTGTGAATCTATGTGCTTAACTTCATGAAATCTAACTATATAACACTATATGAGAAACTACATACTTAACTTCATGAAAACTAACGATACAACACAGTATATAAAACTACATGCTTAACTTCTTCAAAACTAACGATACAACATTGTGTGAGAATATACGTGCTTAACTTCATGGAAACTTACAATACAACACTGTGTGTGAAACTACATGCTTAACTTCGTCAAAACTAACGATACAACACTGTGTGTGAAACTATGTGCTTAACTTCATGAGAACTTCCCATACAACATTGTATTAGAAACTACGTGCTTAACTTCTTCAAATCTAACTATACCACACTGTGTGTGAATCTATGTGCTTAACCTCATGAAATCTAACTATATAACACTATATGAGAAACTACATAATTTACTTCATGAAAACTAACGATACAACACAGTATATAAAACTACGTGCTTAACATCTTCAAAACTAACGATACAACACTGTGTGTGAAACTATGTGCTTAACTTCATGAGAACTTCCCATATAACACTGTATTAGAAACTACGTGCTTATCTTCTTCAAAACTAACGATCCAACACTGTGTGTGATACTATGTGCTTAACTTCATGAAAATTTACCATATAACACTGCATTAGAAACTACGTGCTTAACTTCTTCAAATCTAACGATACCACACTCTGTGTGAATCTATGTGCTTAACTTCATGAAATCTAACTATATAACACTATATGAGAAACTACATAATTTACTTCATGAAAACTAACGATACAACACAGTATATAAAACTACGTGCTTAACATCTTCAAAACTAACGATACAACACTGTGTGTGAAACTATGTGCTTAACTTCATGAGAACATACCAAATAACACTGTATTAGAAACTAAGTGCTTATCTTCTTCAAAACTAACGATCCAACACTGTGTGTGATACTATGTGCTTAACTTCATGAGAACTTACCATATAACACTGCATTAGAAACTACGTGCTTAACTTCTTCAAATCTAAGGATACCACACTGTGTGTGAATATATGTGCTTAACTTCATGAAATCTAACTATATAACACTATATGAGAAACTACATAATTTACTTCATGAAAACTAACGATACAACACAGTATATAAAACTACGTGCTTAACATCACAAAACTAATGATACAACACTGTGTGTGATACTATGTGCTTAACTTCATGAAAATTTACCATATAACACTGCATTAGAAACCACGTGCTTAACTTCTTCAAATCTAAAGATACCACACTCTGTGTGAGTCTATGTGCTTAACTTCATGAAATCTAACAATATAACACTATATGAGAAACTACATAACTTACTTCATGAAAACTAACGGTACAACACAGTATATAAAACTAGGTGCTTAACATCTTCAAAACTAACGATACAACACTGTGTGTGAAACTATGTGCTTAACTTCATGAAAACTTCCCATATAACTCTATATTAGAAACTACTTGCTTAACTTCTTAAAACTAACGGTACAACATTGTGTGATAATATATGTGCTTAACTTCATGGAGACTTACAATACAACACTGTGTTTGAAACTACACGCTTATCTTCGTCAACACTAACGATACAACACTGTGTGTGAAACAATCTGCTTAACTTCATGGGAACATCCCAGATAACACTGTATTAGAATCTACGTGCTTATCTTCTTCAAAACTAACGATCCAACACTGTGTGTGATACTATGTGCTTAACTTTATGAACACTTACCATATAACACTGCATTAGAACCTACGTGCTTAACTTCTTCAAATCTAACGATACCACACTCTGTGTGAATCTATTTGCTTGACTTCATGAAATCTAACTATATAACACTAGCCGGGCGTTGGTGGCGCATGCCTTTAATCCCAGCATTTGGGAGTCAGAGGCAGGCAGATCACTGTGAGTTCGAGACCAGCCTGGTCTACCGAGCGAGTTCCAGGACAGCCTCCAAAGCCACAGGGAAACCCTGTCTCGAAAAACCAAAAAAAAAAACTGTATAACACTATATGAGAAACTACATAATTTACTTCATGAAAACGAACGATACAAGACAGTATATAAAACTGCGTGCTTAACATCTTCAAAACTAATGACACAACACTGTGTGTGAAACAATGTGCTTAACTTCATGAGAACATCCCAGATAACACTGTATTAGAAACTACGTGCTTATCTTCTTCAAAACTAACGATCCAACACTGTGTGTGATACTATGTGCTTAACTTCATGAAAACTTACCATATAACACTGCATTAGAAACTAAGTGCTTATCTTCTTCAAATCTAACGATACCACACTGTGTGTGATACTATGTGCTTAACTTCATGAAATCTAACTATGTAACTCTATATGAGAAACTACATAATTAACTTCATGAAAACTAACGATACAACACAGTATATAAAACTACGTGCTTAACATCTCAAAACTAACGATACAACACTGTGTGTGAAACTATGTGCTTAACTTCATGAGAACATCCCATATAACACTGTATTAGAAACTACATGCTTATCTTCTTCAAAACTAACGATCCAACACTGTGTGTGATACTATGTGCTTAACTTCATGAAAATTTACCATATAACACTGCATTAGAAACTACGTGCTTAACTTCTTCAAATCTAACGATACCACACTCTGTGTGAATCTATGTGCTTAACTTCATGAAATCTAACTATATAACACTATATGAGAAACTACATAATTTACTTCATGAAAACTAACGATACAACACAGTATATAAAACTACGTGCTTAACATCTTCAAAACTAACGATACAACACTGTGTGTGAAACTATGTGCTTAACTTCATGAGAACATACCAAATAACACTGTATTAGAAACTACGTGCTTATCTTCTTCAAAACTAACGATCCAACACTGTGTGTGATACTATGTGCTTAACTTCATGAAAACTTACCATATAACACTGCATTAGGAACTACGTGCTTAACTTCTTCAAATCTAAGCATACCACACTGTTTGTGAATATATGTGCTTATCTTCATGAAATCTAACTATATAACACTATATGAGAAACTACATAATTTACTTCATCAAAAGTAACGATACAACACAGTATATAAAACTACGTGCTTAACATCTTCAAAACTAACGATACAACACTGTGTGTGAAACTATGTGCCTAACTTCATGAGAACTTACCATATAATATTGTATTAGAAACTACGTGCCTAACTTCTTCAAATCTAACGATACCACACTGTGCGTGACACTATGTGCTTGACTTCATGAAATCTAACTATATAACACTATATGAGAATCTACATAACTTCATGAAAACTAACGATACAACACAGTATATAAAACTACGTGATTAACATCTTCAAAACTAACGATACAACACTATGTGTGAAACTATGTGTTTAATTTCATGAGAACTTCCCATATAACACTGTATTAGAAACTACGTGCTTACCTTCTTCAAAACTAAGGATACAACATTGTGTGAGAATATAAGTGCTTAACTTCATGGAAACTTACAATACAACACTGTGTGTGAAACTACATGCTTAACTTCGTCAAAACTAACGATACAACACTGTGTGTGAAACTATGTGCTTCACTTCATGAGAACTTCCCATACAACATTGTATTAGAAACTACGTGCTTAAAACTTCAAATCTAACTATACCACACTGTATGTGAAACTATATGCTTAACTTCATGAAATCTAAATATATAACACTATATTAGAAACTACATAATTAACTTCATGAAAACTAACGATACAACTCAGTATATAAAACTACGTGCTTAACTTCTTCAAAACTAACGATACAACATTGTGTGAGAATATACGTGCTTAACTTCATGGAAATTTACAATACAACACTGTGTGTGAAACTACATGCTTAACTTCGTCAAAACTAGCGATACAACACTGTGAGTGAAACTATGTGCTTAACTTCATGAGAAAATTCCATATAACACTATATTAGAAACTACGTGCTTAACTTCTTTAAATCTAACGATCCCACACTGTGTGTGAATCTATGTGCTTAACTTCATGAAATCTAACTATATAACACTATATGAGAAACTACATACTTAACTCCATGAAAACAAACGATACTACACAGTATATGAAACTACGTGCTTAACATCTTTAAAACTAACGATAAAACACTGTGTGTGAAACTATGTGCTTAACGTCATGAGAACTTACCATATAACATTGTTTAGAAACTACGTGCTTAACTTCTTCAAATCTAACGATACCACACTGTGCGTGTAAGTCTGTGCTTAACTTCATGAAATCTAACAACATAACTCTATATGAGAAACTACATAATTTACTTCATGAAAACTAACGATACACCGCAGTATATAAAACTATGTGCTTAACGTCTTCAAAACTAACGATACAACACTGTGTATGAAACTATGTGCTTAACTTCATGAAATCTAACTATATAACACTATATGAGAAACTACATACTTAACTTCATGAAAACTATCGACACCACAGTATATAAAACTACGTGCTTAACTTCTTCAAATCTAACGATACCACATTATGTGAGAATATATGTGCTTAACTTCATGGAAACTTACAATAAACACTGTGTGTGAAACTACATGCTTAAGTTCGTCAAAACTAACGATACAACACTGTGTGTGAAACTATGTGCTTAACTTCATGAGAACATCCCATATATCACTGTATTAGAAACTACGTGGTTAACTTCTTTAAATCTAACGATACCACACTGTGTGTGAATATATGTGCTTAACGTCATGAAATCTAACTATATAACACTATATGAGAAACTACATAATTAACTTCAATGAAATCAAACGATACAACACAGTATATAAAACTACGTGCTTAACATCTTCAAAACTAACGATACAACACTGTGTGTGAAACTATGTGCTTAACTTCATGAAATCTAACTATATAACACTATATGAGAAACTACATACTTAACTTCATGAAAACTAACGATACACCACAGTATATAAAACTACGTGCTTAACTTCTTCAAAACTAACGATACAACATTGTGTGAGAATATACGTGCTTAACTTCATGGAAACTTACAATACAACACTGTGTGTGAAACTACATGCTTAACTTCGTCAAAACTAACGATACAACACTGTGTGTGAAACTATGTTCTTAGGTTCATGAGAATTTCCTATACAACATGGTATTAGAAACTACGTGCTTAACATCTTCAAATCTAACTATACCAGACTGTGTGTGAATCTATGTGCTTAACCTCATGAAGTCTAACTATATAACACTATATGAGAAACCTCATAAATTACTTCATGAAAACTAAGGATACAACACAGTATATAAAAACTACGTGCTTAACATCTTCAAAACTAACGATACAACACTTTGTGTGAAAGTATGTGCTTAACTTCATGAGAACTTCCCATATAACATTGTATTAGAAACTATGTGCTTGACTTCTTCAAATCTAACGATACAACACTGTGTGAAACTATGTGCTTAACTTCATGAAATCTAACTATATAACACTATATGAGAAACTACATAATTAACTTCATGAAAACTAATGATACAACTCAGTATATAAAACTACGTGCTTAACTTCTTCAAAACTAACGATACAACATTGTGTGAGAATGTGCATGCTTAACTTCATGGAAACTTACACTACAACACTGTGTGTGAAACTACATGCTTAACATCGTCAAATCTAACGATACAACACTGTGTGTGAAACTATGTGCTTAACTTCATGAGAACATCCCATATAACACTGTATTAGAAACTACGTGCTTAACTTCTTCAAAACTAACGATACAACACTGTGTGTCATACTATGTGCTTAACTTCATGAAAACTTACCATATAACCCTGCATTAGAAACTACGTGCTTAACTTCGTCAAATCTAATAATACCACACTGTTTGTGAAACTATGTGCTTAACTTCATGAAATCTAACTATATTACACTATATGAGCAACTACATACTTAACTTCATGAAAACTAACAATACAACACAGTATATAAAACTACGTGCTTAACTTCTTCAAAACTAACGATACAACATTGTGTGAGAAAATACGTGCGTAACTACATGGAAACTAACAATACAACACTGTGTGTGAAACTACATGCTTAACATCTTTAAAACTAACGATAGAACACTTTGTGTGATACTATGTGCTTAACTTCATGAGAACTTCCCATATTACACTGTATTAGAAACTACGTGCTTAGCTTCTTCAAAACTAACGATACAAAACTCTGTGTCAAACTCTGTGCTTAACTTCATGAGAACTTCCCATATAACACTGACTTAGAAACTACGTGCTTAACTTCTTCAAATCTAACGATACAACCCTGTGTGTGATACTATGTGCTTAACTTCATGAAAACTTACCAAATAACACTGTATTATAAACTCAGTGGTTAACTTCTTCAAATCTAATGATACCACACTGTGTGTGAAACTATTTGCTTACCTTCATGAAATCTAACTATATAACACTATATGATATAGTACATATTTTTCTTCGTGAACACTAACAATACAACACAGTATGTGAAACTACATGCTTAAATTCTTCAAATCTAACGATCCAACACTGTGTGTGAACCTATGTGCTTAACTTCCTGAGAACTTCCCATATAACACTGTATTTGAAACTACGTGCTTAACTTCTTCAAAAGTAACGATACAAGACTGTGAGTGATAGTATGTGCTTAACTTCATGAGAACTTACCCTATAACACTGTATTAGAAACTACATGCTTAACTTCTTCAAATCTAATGATACCACACTGTGTGTGAAAGTATGTGCTTAACTTCATGAAATCTAACTATATTACACTTTATGAGAAACTACAAACTTAATCATGAAAACTAACCATACAACACAGTATATAACACTACGTGCTTAACTTCTTCAAAACTAACGATACAACATTGTGTGAGAAAATATGTGCGTAACTACATGGAAACAATACAACACTGTTTGTGAAACTACATGCTTAACATCTTCAAAACTAACGATACAACACTTTGTGTGATACTATGTGCTTAACTTCATGAGAACTTCCCATATTACACTGTATTAGAAACTACGTGCTTACCTTCTTAAAAACTAACGATACAACACTCTGTGACAAACACTGTGCTTAACTTCATGAGAACTTCCCATATAACACTGACTTAGAAACTACGTGCTTAACTTCTTCAAAGCTAACGACACAACACTGTGTGTCATACTATGTGCTTAACTTCATGAGAACTTACCATATATCACTGTATTAGAAACTACGTGCTTAACTTCTTCAAATCTAATGATACCACACTGTGTGTGAAACTATGTGCTTAACTTCATGAAATCTAACTATATAACACTATGTGAGAAACTACATACTTAATTTCATTAAAACTAACGAAACAACACAGTATTTAAAACTACGTGCTTAACTTCTTCAAAATTAACGATACAACATTGTGTGAGAATATACGTGCTTAACTTCATGGAAACTAACAATACAACAGTGTGTGTGATACTACATGCTTAACTTCTTCAAAACTAACGATACAACACTGTGTGTGATACTATGTGCTTAACTTCATGAGAACTTACCATATAACACTGTATTAGAAACTACGTGTTTAACTTCTTCAAATCTAATGATACAACACTGTGTGTGAAACTATGTGCTTAACTTCATGAAATC
>NW_024434403.1:0-20103 GCF_017639785.1 Mesocricetus auratus | reverse complement strand
ATAACTTCATGACAACTAACAATACAGCACTGTGGAAGAATATACTTGCTCAACTTCATGAAAACTAACGATACAACACTGGGTGAGATTCTAGGTACTTAACTTCATGAAAACTAAGGATACAACACTCTGTGAGAAACTAAGTCCTTAACTTCATGAAAACTAACACTACAACACTGTTTGTGAAACTGCATGCTTAACTTCATGAAAAACCATGATACAACACTCTGTGAGAAACTACGTATTTAACTTCATGAAAAATAAACGATATAACACTGTTTTTGAAATTATGTTCTTAACTTCATGAACACTAACGATATAGCACTGTGTAAGAAAATACTTGCTTAGCTTCATGAAAACTAACGATACAACACAGTGTGATAATCTGCATGCTTAATTTCATGAACACTAATATTACAACACTGTGTGAGAAACATCGTGCTTAATTTCATGAAAACTAATGATACAGCACTGTGTGAGAATATACATGCTTAACTTCATTAAAACTAATGATACACCATTGTGTGAGAATCTACACGCTTAACTTCATGAAAACTAAGGATACAACACTCTGTGAGAATCTACATGCTTACCTTCATGAAAACTAACACTACAACACTGTTTGTGAAACTGCGTGATTAACTTCATGAAAAACCATGATACAACATTCTATGAGAAACCACTTACTTAACCTCATGAACACTAACGATATAACAATGTTTTTGAAATTACGTGCTTAACTTCATGAAAAATAATGACACAACACTGTGTGATAATCTGCCTGGTTAACTTCCAGAAAACAAAAGATACAACACTCTTGGAGAAACTTCGTGCTTAACATCATGAAAACTAACATTACAAACGATACAACACTGTTTGAAACTACATGCTTAACTTCATGAAAACTAATGATACAACACTGTGTGTCTAACTATGTGCTTAAATTCATGAAATCTAACTATATAACACGATATGAGAAACTAAGTACTTACTTCATGAAAACTAACGATAAAACACTGTGTGACACTACATGCTTAACTTCTTCAAAACTAACGATACAACACCGTGTGTGTAACTAAGTGCTTAACTACATGAGAACTTACCATATAACACTGTATTAGAATCTACGTGCTTAACTTCTTCAAAACTAAGATACAACACTGTGTGTGAAACATTGTGCTTGACTTCATTAGAATTTACCATATAACATTGTATTAGAAACTACGTGCTTTTCTTCCTCGAAACTAAGGATACAACACTGTGTGTGAAACAATGTGCTTAACTTCATGAGAACTTACCCTGTAACAGTGTATTAGAAACTACGTGCTTAACTTCTTCAAAACCAACGATACAACACTGTGTGTGAAACTATGTGCTTAACATCATGAAATCTAACTATATAACACTATATGAGAAACTACGTACTTACCTTCATGAAAACTAACGATTCAACACTGTGTGTGAGACTACATGTTTAACTTCATCAAAACTAACGACACAACACTGTGTGTGAATCTACATGCTTAACTTCTTCAAAACTAACGATACAACACTGTGTGTGAAACTACATGCTTAACTTCATCAAAACTAACGATACAACAATGTGTGTGAAACTACATGCTCAACTTCTTCAAAACTAAAGGTATAACACTGTGTGTGAAACTGCATGCTTAACTTCTTCAAAACTAATGATACATCACAGGGTGTGAAACTACTTGCTTAACTTCTTCCAAACTATCGATACAACACTCTATGTAAAACTATGTGCATAAATACATGAGAACTTACCGTATGACACTCTACTAGAAAGTACCTACTTAACTACTTCAAAACTAACAATACAACACGGTGTTTGAAACTACATGCTTAACTTCTTCAAAACTAACGATACAACACAGTGTGTGAAACTATGTGCTTAAATTCATGAAATCTAACTGTATAACACGATATGAGAAACTACGTACTTAACTTCATGAAAACTAACGGTACAACACTGTGTGGTACTACATGCTTAACTTCTTCAAAACTAACGATACTACTGCGTATGTGTAATTATGTGCTAAGTACATGAAAACTTATCATATAACACTGTATTAGAAACTATGTGCTTAACTTCTTCAAAACTAACGATACAACACTGTGTGTAAAACTACATGCTTAACTTCTTCAAAACTAGCGATACAACACTGTGTCTGAAACTATGTTCTTATCTTCATGGGAATTTACCATATAGCAGTGTATTAGAAACTACGTGCTTTTCTTTTTCTAAACTAAGGATACAACACTGTGTGTGAAAGTATGTGCTTATCTTCATGAAATCTACGTATATAACACTATATGAGAACTATTTACTTAACTTCATGAAAACTAACAATACAACACAGTGTGTGAAACTACGTGCTTAACTACATGACAACTTACCCTATAACACTGTATAAGAAACTACGTGCTTAACTTCTTCAAAACTAACGATACAGCACTGTGTGACAAACTACATGCTTAACCTCTTCAAAACTAATGATACAACATTGTGTGTGACACTATGTGCTTAACTTCATGAGAACTTTCCACATAACACTGAATTAGAAACTACGTGGTTACCTTCTTCGAAACTAACGATACAACACAGTGTGTGAAACTATGTGCTTAACTTCACGGAATCTAACTATGTAACTCTGTATGTGAAACTACGTACTTACCTTCATGAAAACTAACGATACAACACTGTGTGAGAAACTATATGCTTAACTTCATCAAAACTAACGACACAACACTGTGTGTGAAACTACATGCTTAACTTCTTCAAAACTAACGATACAACACTGTGTCTGAAACTATGTGCTTAACAACATGAGAACTTACCCTATAACACTGTATTTGAAACTACGTGCTTAACTTCTTCAAAACTAACAATACAACACTGTGTGTGAAACTACATGCTTAACTTTTTCAAAACTAACGATACAACACTGTGTGTGACACTATGTGCTTAACTTCATGATGACATACCATATAACACTGCATTAGAATCTACCTGCTTATCTTCTTCGAAACTAAGGATCCAACAATATCTGTGAAACTATGTGCTTAACTTCTTCAAAATTAACGATACAACACTGTGTGTGAAACTACATTCTTAACTTCTTCAAACTAATGATACAACACTGGTTGTGAAACTACATGCTTAACTTCTTCAAAACTAACGATACAAAACTGTGTATCAAAAACATGCTTAACTTCTTCCAAGCTATCGATACAACACTCTGTATGAAAGTATGTGCATAACTACATGAGTATTTAGCATATAACACTCTATTAGAAACTACGTATTAAGCTTCTTCAAAACTAACTATACAACACGGTGTGTGAAACAACATGCATAACTTCTTCAAAACTAACTATACAACACTCTGTGTGAAGCTATGTGCTTAACTTCATGAAATCTAACTATATAACACTATATGAGAAACTACGTGCTTAACTTCTTCAAAACTAACGATACAACACTGTCTGTGAAACTACGTACTTAACTTCATGAAAACTAACGATACAACACTGTGTGTGACACTACACATTTATATTCTTCATAACTAACGATACAACACTGTCTGTGAAACTACATGCTTAACTTCTTCAAAACTAACTAAGCAACACTGTGTGGAAAACTACGTGCTTAACTTCTTCACAAATAACGATACAACACTGTGTGAGACACTATGTGCGAAACTTCATGAGAACGTACCATATAACTCTGTATTAGAAACTACGTGATTATCTTCCTCGAAACTAAGGATACAACATTGTGTGTGAAACTATGTGCTTAACTTCATGAGAACTTATCATATAACACTCTATTAGAAACTACGTACTTAACTTTTTTAAAACTAACGATAGAACACGGTGTGTGGAACTAAGTGCTTTACTTTTTCAAAACTAACTAGAAAACACTGTGTGTGAAACTATGTGCTTAACTGCATGAAATCTAACTATATAACACTGTATGAGAAACTACGTACTTGACTTCAGGAAAACCAACGATACAACACTGTGTGTGACACTACACCTTTAACTTCTACAAAACTAACCATACAACACTTGCTGTGAAACTACATGCTTAACTTCTTCAAAACTAATGATACAACACCATGTGTGAAACTATGTGCTTTACTACATGAGAAGTTACCATATAACACTGTATTAGAAACTACGTGCTTAACTTCTTCCAAATTAACGATACAACACTGTGTGTGAAACTATGTGCTTAACTTCTTCAAAACTAACGATACAACACTGTGTTTGAAACTACATGCTTAACTTCTTCAAAACTAATGATAAAACACTGTGTGTGATACTACATGCTTAACTTCTTCAAAACTAGCGATATACCACTGTGTGCGACACTATGGGCTTAACTTCAAGAAATCTAAGTATATGACTCTATATGAGAAACTACTTACTTTCCTTCATGAAAACTAACGATACAACACTGTGTGTGAAACAACATGCTTAACTTCATCAAAACTAACAACACAACTCTGAGTGTGAAACTACATACTTAACTTCTTCAAAACTAACATTACAACACTGTGTGTGAAACTACATGGTTAACTTCTTCATAAGTAAAGATACAACACTGTGTGTGAATCTATGATCTTAACTTCATGAGAACTTACAATATAACACTGTATTAGAAACAACGTGCTTATCTTCTTCGAAACTAAGGACACAACAATGTGCATGAAACTATGTGCTTAACTTCATGAAATCTAACTATATAACCCGATATGAGAAACTATGTACTTTCCTTCATGAAAACTAACGATACAACACTGAATGTGAAACTACATGCTAAAGATCATCAAAAGTAACGTCACAACGCTGTGTGAAATTACATGCTTAACTTCTTCAAAACTAGCGATACAACACTGTGTGTGAAAAAAATATAGCACTGTATTAGAAACTACGTGCTTAACTTCTACAAAACTAATGATACAACACTGTGTGTGAAACTATGTGCTTAACTTCATGATTATTTACCATATAACAGTGTATTAGAGAATACGTGCTTTTCTTCTTCGAAAATAAGGATCCAACACTGTGTGTGAAACTACATGATTAACTACTTCAAAACTAACGATACAACACTGTGTGAAACTATGTGCATAACTACATGAGAACTTACCATATAACACTCTCTTATAAACTACTTACTTAACTTCTTCAAAACTAACGATACAACACCGTGTGTGAAATTATGTGCTTAACTACATGAGATGTTACCATATAACACTGTATTAGACACTACGTGCTTAACTTCTTCAAAACTAATGATACAACACTGTGTGTGAAACTATGAGCTTAACTACATGAGAACTTACCATACAACACTGTATTAGAAACTACATGCTCAATTCTTCAAAACTAACGATACAACACTGTGTGTGAATCTACATGCTTAACTTCTTCAAAACTAATGATACAACACTGTGTGTGAAACTATGTGCTTAACTACATGAGAACTTTCCATATAACACTGTATTAGAAACTACGTGCTAAACTTCTTAAATACTATCGATACAATACTGTGTGTGAAACTACATGCTTAACTTCTCAAAAATAACGATACAACACTGTGTGTGTAACTATGTGCTTAACTTCATGAGAACTTACCATATAACGCAGTATTAGGAACTACGTGCTTATCTTTTTCGAAACTAAGGATACAACACTGTGTGTGAACCTATGTGCTTAACTACATGAGAACTTACCCTAAATCACTGTATTAGAAACTACCTGCTTAACTTCTTCAAAACTAACGATACAACACTGTGTGTGAAACTACATGCTTGACTTCTCCAAAACTAACGATACAAAACTGTGTGTGAAACTACATGCTTAACTTCTTCCAAAGTATCGATACAACACTGTATGTGAAACTATGTGCATAACTACATGAGAACTTACCATATAACACTCTATTAGAAACTACATACTTGACTTCTTCAAAACTAATGATGCAACACGGTGTGTGAAACTAAACGCTTAACTTCTTTACAACTAATTATACAAAACTCTGTGTGAAATTACATGCTTAACTTCTTCAAAAGTAACGATACAACACCGTTTGTGAAACTATGTGCTTAACTACATGAGAAGTAACCATATAACCCTGTATTAGAAAATACGTGCTTAACTTCTTCAAAAGGAACGATACAACACTGTGTGAAACTATGTGCTTAACTTCATGAAATCTGACTAAATAACACTAAATGAGAAACTAGGTACTTAAAGTCATGAAAACTAATGATACAACACTGTGTGTGAAACCATGTGCTTAACTTCATGAGAACTTACCATATAACACTCTATTAGACTCTGCGTGCTTATCTGCTTCCAAACTAACATTACAACACTGTGTGTGAAACTATGTGCTTAACTTCATGAAATCTAGCTAAATAACACTATAAGAGAAACTACATAGTTAACTTCATGAGAACTAACTATACAACACAGTATGTAAAACTATGTGCTTAACTTCTTCAAAACTAACGATGCAACACTGTGCGTGAAACTATGTGCTTAACAACATGAGAACGTACCATACAACACTGTATTAGAAACTACGTGCTTAAGTTCTTCAAAACTAATGATACAACACTGTGTGTGAAACTACATGCTTAACTTCTTCAAATCTAAGGATACAACACTGTGTGTGAAACTATGTGCTTAACTTCTTAAATCTAACAATATAACACTATATGAGAAACTACGTAGTTAACTTCATGAAAACTAACTATACAACACAGTATGTAAAACTACGTGCTTATCTTCAAAACTTAGGATGCAACACTGTGTGTGAAACTATGTGCTTAACAACATGAGAACTTACCATATAACACTGTATTAGAAACTAAGTGCTTAAATTCTTCAAAACTAATGATACAACACTGTGTTTGAAACTACATGCTTTACTTCTTCAAATCTAACGATACAACACTGTGTGTGAAACTATATGCTTAGCTTCATGAGAACTTACCATATGACAATGTATTAGAAACTACGTGCTTATCATCTTAGAAACAAACGATACAACATTGTGTGTGAAACTATGTGCTTAAATTCATGAAATGTAAAGATACAACACTGTGTGAAACTACATGCTGAACTTCACCAAAACTAACGACACAACACTGTGGCTGAATCTACATGCTTTACTTCTTCAAAAGTAAAGATTCAACACTGTGTGTGAAACTATGTTCTTAACTTCCTGAGAATTTACCATATAACGCTGTATTAGAAACTACGTGGTTATCTTCTTCGAAACTAAGGATACAACACTGTGTGAGAAACTATGTCCTTAACTTCTTCAAACAAACGATACAACACTGTGTGTGAAACTACATGCTTAACTTCTTCCAAACTATCGTTATAACACTGTATTTAAAACTATGTGCATAACTACATGAGTACTTACCATATAACACTCTATTAGAAACTACGTACTTAACTTTTCCCAAACTAACGATACAAAACGGTGTGTGAAACTACATGCTTGACTTATTCAAAATTAACGATACAACACTGTGTGTGAAACTATGTGCTTAATTTCATGAAAACTTACCATATGACACTGTATTACAAACTACGTGATTAAAAAAAACACAAAAAAAACAAACTACGTGCTTATCTCTTCGAAACTAACGATACAACACTGTGTGTGAAACTATGTGCTTAATTTCATGAAAACTTACCATATGACACTGTATTACAAACTACGTGCTTAAAAAAACACAAAAAAAACAAACTACGTGCCTATCTTTTCGAAACTAACGAAACAACACTGTGTGTGAAACTATATGCTTAAATTCATGAAATCTAATTATATAACACGAAATGAGAACCTACGACTTTAACTTCATGAAAACTAACGATACAACACGGTGTGTGAAACTATATGCTTAACTTCTTCAGAACTAACAATACAACACTGTGTGTGAAACTACATGCTTAACTTCTTCAAAACTAATGATACAACACTGGATTTAAACTACATGCTTAACTTCTTCAAAATTTTGGATACACAACTGTGTGTGAATCTACATGCTTAACTTCTTCAAAACTGACGATACAACACTGTATGTGAAACTATGTGCTTAACTACATGAGAATTTATCATGTAACACTGTATTAGAAACTACGTGCATATTCTTCGAAACTAACGATACAACACTGTCTTTGAAACTATGTCCTTAACTTCATGAAATCTAAATATACAACACTATATGAGAAACTACGTACTTAACTTCATGAAAATAACGATACAACACTGTGTGTGAAACTACATGCTTAACGTCTTCAGAAATAACGATAAAACACTGTGTGTGAAACTATGTGATTAACTACATGAGAACTTATCATATAACACTGTATCAGAAACTATGTGCTTAACTTCTTAAAAACTAACGACACAACACTGTGTGTGAAACTACATGCTTTCTTCTTCAAAACTAATGATACAACACTGTGTGTGAAACTATGTGCTTAACTTCATGAGAATTTACCATATAACAGTGTATTAGAAACTACTTGCTTTTCTTCTTCGAAACCAAGGATACAACACGGTGTGTGAAACTACATGCTTAACTTCCTCAAAACTAATGATGCAACATATGTGTGAATCTATGAGCTTAACTTCATGAGAACTTACCATATAACTGTGTATTAGAAAATACGTGCTTATCTTCTTCGAAACTAAGGATACAACACTGTGTGTGAAACTATGTGCTTAACATCATGAAATCTAACTATATAACACTATATGAGAATCTATGTACTTATCATGAACACTAACGATACAACACAGTATGTAAAATTACGTGCTTAACAACTTCAAAATTAATGATACAACACTGTGTGTGAAACTATATGGTTAACTTCTTCAAAACTAATGATACAAAACTGTGTGTGAAACTATGTGCTTAACTTCATGAGAACTTACCATATAACACCGTTTTAGAAACTAAGTGGTTATCTTCTTCGAAACTAACGATACAACAATGTGTGTGAAACGATGTGCTTAACTTCATGAGAACTTACCTCATGACACTGTATTACAAACTAATTTCTTATCTTCTTCGAAACTAACGATACAACACTGTGTGTGAAACTATATGCTTAAATTCATGAAATCTAACTATATTACACGATATGTGAAACTACGTCCTTAACTTCATGAAAACTAATGATACAACACGGTGTGGGTAACTACATGCTTAACTTCCTCGAAACTAATGATACAACAGTGTGTGTGAAACTATGTGCTTAACTTCATGAGAACTTACCATATAACTGTTTATTAGAAACTACGTAATTACCTTCATGAAAACTAACGACAGACCACTGTGTGTGAAACTACATGCTTAATTTTTCAAACCTAATGATACTAACTGTGTGTGAAACTATGTGCTTAACTACATGACAACTTACCATATAACACTGTATTAGAACGTACGTGCTTATCTACTTCAAAATGAACGATACAACAGTGTGTGTGAAACTATGTGCTTAAATTCGTGAAATCTAACTATATAACACGATATGAGAATCTTTGTCCATAAATTCATGAAAACTAACGATAAACACGGTGTCTGAATCTACATGCTTCACTTCTTCAAAACTAACAATACAACACTGTGTGTGAACCTATGTGCTTAACTTCTTAAAAACTAACGATACAAGAATGTGTGTGAAACTATGTGCTTAACATCATGAAATCTAACTATATAACACTATATGAGAATCTACGTACTTAACTTCATGAAAACTAATGATACAACACTCTGTGTGGAAATACATGCTTAAATTCTTCAATACTAACGATACAACACTGTGTGTGAACCTACATGCTTAAATACTTGAAAACTAACGATACAAAACTGCGTGTGAAACTATGTGCTTAACTACATGAGAACTTTCCATATAACACTGTATTAGAAACTACGTGCTTACCATCTTAGAAACTAAGGATACAATACTGTCTATGAAACTGTGGGCTTAACTTTTTCAAAAGTAAAGATAAAACACTGTGTGCGAAACTACATGCTTAACTTCTTCAAAACTAACGATACAACACTCTTTGTGTATCTAGGTGCTTAACTTCATGAGAACTTTCCATACAACTCTGTATTAGAAACTACATGCTTAACTTCTTTGAAACTAAGGATACAACACTGTCTTTGAAACTATGTGCTTAACTTCAAGAAATCTAACTATATGACACTATATGAGAAACTATGTACTTAACTTCATGAAAACTAACGATACAACACTGTGTGTGATACTACATGCTTAACGTCTTCAGAACTAAAGATAAAACACTATGTGTGAAACTATGTGATTAACTACCTGAGAACTTACCATATAACACTGTATTGGAAATTACGTGCTTAACTTCTTCAAAACTAACCATACAAAACTGTGTGTGAAACTACATGCTTAACTTCTTCAAAACTAGCGATACAACACTGTGTGTGAAACTATGTGCTTAACTTCATGAGAACTTACTATGTAACACTCTATTAGAAACTGCGTACTTATCTTCTTCAAAACTAACAATACAACATGGTGTGTGAAATTACATGCTTAACTTCGTCAATACTAAGGATACAAGACTCTGTGTGAAACTATGTGCTTAAATTAATGAAATCTAACTATATAACACGATATGAGAACCTACGTCCTTAACTTCATGAAAACTAACGATACAACACGGTGTGTGAATCTATATGCTTAACTTCTTTAGTACTAACGATACAACACTGTGTGTGAAACTACATGCTTGGCTTCTTCAAAACTGATGATACAACACTGGATGTGAAACTACATGTTTAACTTCTTCAAAACTAAGGATACAAAACTGTGTTTGAAACTACATGCTTAACTTATTCAAAACTAACGATACAACACTGTATGTGAAACAATGTGCTTAACTACATGAGAACTTACCACATAACACTGTATTAGAAAATACGTGGTTCACTTCTTCAAAACTAACGATACAATATTGACTGTGAAACTACATGCTTAACTTCTTCAAAATTAACGATACAACACTGTATGTGAAACTAGGTGCTTAACTACATGACAAATTATCATATAACACTGTATTAGAAACTTTGTGCTTCTCTTCTTCGAAACTAACGATACAACACTGTCTTTGAAACTATGTGCTTAACTTCATGAAATCTAACAATATAAGACTATATGAGAAACTACTTTCTTAAATTCATGAAAACAAACGATACAGCACATTATGTAAAACTACGTGCTTAATTTCTTCTACACTAACGATACAACGCTGTGTGTGAAAATATGTGCTTAGCTACGTGAGAACTTACCATATAACACTATTAGAAATTACGTGTTTAACTTCTTCAAAACTAACGATTCAACACTGTGTGTGAAACTACATGCTTAACTTCTTCAAAAATAACGACACAACACTGTGTGTGAAACTATGTGCTTACATTCATGAAATCTAACTATATAACACGATATGAGAACCTACATCTTTAAATTCATGAAAACTAACGATACAACACGGTGTGTGAAACTATATGCTTAACTTCTTCAGAACTAATGACACAACACTGTGTGTGAAACTTCATGCTTAACTTCGTCAAAACTAAGGATAAAAAACTGTGTGTGAAACTACATGCTTAACTTCTTCAAAACTAACGATACAACACTGTAGGTGAAACACTGTGCTTAATTACATGAGAACTTACCATATAACACTGTATTAGTAAATACGTGCTTAACTTTTTCAAAACTAACGATACAAAATTGACTGTGAAACTACATGCTTAACTTCTTCAAAACTAATGATACAACACTGTATGTGAAACTATGTGCTTAACTTCATGAAATCTAACTATACAACACTATATGAGAAACTACGTACTTAACTTCATGAAAACTAACGATACAACACATTATGTAAAACTACGTGCTTAACTTCTTCAAAACTAACGATACAACACTGTGTGTGAAACTACATGCTTAACATCTTCACAACTAACGATACAACACTGTGTGTGAAACTATGTGCTTATCTTCTTAAAACTAAAGATACAACACGGTGTGTGAAACTATGTGCTTAATTTCATGAGATCTTACCATGTAACTGTGTATTAGAAACTACGTACTTACCTTCATGAAAACTAACGATACAACACTGTGTGTAAAACTACATGCTTAACTTCATCAAAAATAACGACACAACACTGTGTGTGAAACTATGTGCTTAACTTCATGAGAATTTATCATATAACAGTGTATTAGAACTACGTGCTTTTCTTCCTTGAAACTAAGGGTACAACACTGTGTGTGAAACTATGTGCTTAACTTCATGAAATCTAAATATATAACACTATATGAGAAAATACATGCTTAAATTCATGAAAACTAAGGACACAACTCATTATGTAAAACTACGTGCTTCACTTCTTCAAAACCAACGATACAACACTGTGTGTGATACTATGTGCTTAATATCATGAGAACTTACCATATAAATGTTATTATAAACTACGTACTTACCTTTATGAAAACTAACGATACAACACTGTGTGTGAAACTACATGCTTAACTTAATCAAAAATAACGAGACAACATTGTGTGTAAAACTACATGCTTAAATTTTTCAAAACTAACGATACAACACTGTGTGTGAAACTATGTGCTTAACTACATGAGAACTTACCATACAACACTGTATTTGAAACGACGTTCTTAACTTGTATAAAACTAACGATACACCACTGTGTGTGAAACTACATGCTTATCATATTCAAAAATAAGGATACAACACTGTGTGAGAAACTATGTGCTTAAATTCATGAGAGTTTATCATATAACAGTGTATTAGAACTACGTGCTTTTCTTCTTCGAAACTAAGGATACAATGCTGTGTGTGAAACTATGTGCTTAACTTCATGAAATCTAACAATATAACACTATATGAGAAACTACATGCTTAACTTCATGAAAACTAACGATACAACATATTATGTAAAACTACGTGCTTAACTTTTTCAAAACTAACGATACAACACTGTGTGTGAAAATATGTGCTTAACAACGTGAGAACTTACCATATAACACTATTAGAAACTACGTGCTTAATTTCTTCAAAACTAACGATACAACACTGTGTGTGAAACTACATGCTTAACATCTTCACAATTACCGATACAACACTTTGTGTGAAACTTAGAGCTTAACTTTATGAGAACTTACCATATAACACTGTATTAGAAAATACGTGGTTATCATCTTCGAAACTAACGATATAACATTGTGTGTGAAACTATGTGCTTAACTTCATGAAATATAACTATATAACTCTATATGAGAAACTACTTACTTACCTTGATGAGAACTAACGAAACAACACTGTGGGTGAAACTACATGCTGAACTTCATCAAAATAAACGACACAACACTGTGTGTGAATCTACATGCTTTACTTCTTGAAAACCAACGATTCAACACTGTGTGTGAAAGTATGTGCTTAACTTCTTCAAAAGTAATGATACAACTGTGGGTGTGAAACTACATGCTTAACTTCTTCAAAACTAATGATACAAAACTGGTTTTGAAACTACATGCTTAACTTCTTCCAAACTATCGACACAAAACTGTATTTGAAACTATGTGCATAACTACATGAGTACTTACCATATAACACTCTATTAGAAACTACGTATTTAACTTCTTCCAAAATAACGATTCAACACGTTGTGTGAAACTACATGCTTAACTTCTTCGAAAGTAAGGATACAACACTATGTGTGAAACTATGTGCTTAACTTCAAGGAATCTAACTATACAAAACTATATGAGAAACGATACAACACTGTGTGTGACACAAAATGCTTAACTTCTTCAGAAGTAACGATATAACACTGTGTGTGAAACTACTTGCTTATCTTCTTCAAAACTAATGATCCAACACTGGGTGTGAAACTACATGCTTACCTTCTTCAAAACTAACGATACAACTATGTGTGTGAAACTACATGCTTATCATCTTCAAAACTAACGATACAACACTGTGTGGTAACTATGTGCTTAAAGTCTTCAAAACTAACGATTTAATTCTGTGTGCGAAACTACATGCTTAACTTCTTCAAAACTAATGATACAACACTGGGTGTGAAAGTATATGCTCATATTTTCAAACCTAATGACACAAAACTGTGTGAAATTACATGTTTACCTTCTTAAAACTAATGATACAAAACTGTGTGTGAAACTATTTGCTTAACTTTTACAAAACTAAGGATACAACACTGTGTGTGGAACTACGTGCTTAGCTTCATAAAATCTAACAATATAAAACTACATGAGAAACTACGTTCTTAACTTCATGAAAACTAACGATACAACACATTATGTAAAACTACGTGCTTAACTTCTTCAAAACTAACGATACAACACTGTGTGTGAAAACATGTGCTTAACTATGTGAGAACTTACCATATAACACTATTAGAAACTAAGTGTTTAACTTCTTCAAAACTAACGATACAACACTTTGTGTGAAACTATGTGCTTAACTTCATGAGAACTTACCATATAACTGTGTATTAGAAACTACATACTTACCATGATGAAAACTAACGATACAACACTGTGTGTGAAACTACATGCTTAACTGCATCAAAAACAACAAAACAACACTGTGTGTGAAACTACATGATTAACTTTTTCATAACTAACGATACAAAACTGTGTGTTAAACTACGTGCATAACTACCTGAGAACTTACCATATAACACTGTATTAGACACTACGTGATTATCTTCTTCGAAACTTAGGATACAACACTGTGTTTGAAACTAACATGCTTAACTTCCTCAAACTAATGATACAACACTGTTTGTGAACCTATGTGCTTAACATCATGAGAACTTACCATATAACTGTGTATTAGAAAATACGTGCTTATCTTCTTCGAAACTAAGTATACAACACTGTGTGTGAAACTATGCGCTTACTTTCATGAAATCTAACTGTATAACACTATATGAGAAACTATGTACTTAACATCATGAAAACTAACGATACAACACAGTAGGTAAAACTACATGCTTAACTACTTCAAAACTAACGATACAACACTTTGTGTGAAACTACATGCTTAACTTCTTCAAAACTGATGATACAACACTTTGTGTGAAACTACATGCTTAACTTCTTCAAAACTAATGATGCAACACTGTGTTTGAAACTATGTGCTTAACTTCATGAGAACTTACCATATAAGTGTTCATTAGAAACTACGTAATTACCTTCATGAAAACTATGATACAACACAGTGTGTGAATCTACATGCTTAACTTCACCAACACTGAGGACACAACACTGTGTGTGAAACTACATGCTTAATTTTTCAAAACTAACGATACAACACTGTGTGTGAAACTATGTGCTTAACTTCATGAGAACTTACCATATAACTGTTTATTAGAAACTACATAATTGTCTTCATGAAGACTAACGACAGAACACTGTGTGTGAAACTAGATGCTTAACATTTTCAAAACTAACGATACAACACGGTGTGTGAAACTAAATGCTTTACTTCTTCAAAATTAACGATACAACACTGTGTGTGAAACTATGTGCTTAACTACATGAGAACTTACCATATAACACTGTAATAGAAAGTACATGCTTATCATCTTCAATACGAATGATACAACACTGTGTGTGAAACTGTGTGCTTAACTTCTTGAGAACAAACCATATGACACTGTATTACAAACTACGTGCTTATCTTCCTCGAAACTAACGATACAACACCGTGTGTGAAACTATGTGCTTAACTACATGAGAACTTACCATATAACTCTGTATTAGAAACTATATGCTGAAGTTGTTCAAAATAAATGATACAACACTGTGTGTGAATCTATGTGCTTAACTTCTTCAAAACTAACTATACAAAACTCAGTGTGAAACTATGTGCTTAACTTGATGAGAACTTACCATATAAAACTCTATTAGAAACTACGAGCTTATCTTCTTCGAAAATAACGATACAACACTGTGTGTGAAAGTATATGCTTAACTTCAGGAAATATAACTATATCACACTATATGAGAAACTACGTACTTAACTTCATGAAAACTAACGATACAACACTGTGTGTGAAACTATGTGCTTAACTTCATGAAATCTAACTATATAACACTATATGAGAAACTACGTACTTAACTTTTGGAAACTAACTATACAACACAGTATGTAAATCTATGTGCTTAACCTCTTCAGGACTAACGATTCAACACGGTGTGTGAAACTATGTGGTTAACTTCATGAGAAGTTACCATATAACACTGTATTAGAACCTACATGCTTATCTTCTTCGAAACTAACGATACAACACTGTGTGTGAAACTATGTGCTTAACTTCATGAAACCTAACTATATAACACTATATTAGAAGCTACGTACTTAACATCATGAAAACTAATGATACAACACTGTGTGTGAAACTACATGCTTAACTTATTCAAAACTAACGATACAACACCGTGTGTGAAACTATGTGCTTAACTTCATGAGAAATTACCATATAAAACTCTATTAGAAACTACGTGCTTATATTCTTGGAAAATACCGTTACAGCACTGTGTGTGAAACTACATTCTTAACCTCTTCAAAACTAACAATACAACACTGTGTGTGAAACTACATGCTTAACATCTTCAAAACTAATGATACAACACTGTGTGTGCAACTATGTGCTAAACTTCATGAAAAATTACCATATAACACTGTATTAGAAACTATGTGCATATCATCTTCGAAAATAAAGATACCACACTGTGTGTAATACTATGTGCTTATTTTTTATAAACTAATGATACAACACTGTGTGTGAAACTATGTGCTTTACTTCATGAAATTTAACTATATAACACTATATGAGAAACTATATACTTAAATTCATGAAAACTAACGATACAACACTGTGTGTGAAACTACGTGCTTAGCTTCTTCAGACCTAACGATAAAACACTGTGTGTGAAACTATGTGATTAACTAGATAAGAACTAACCATATAAAACTCTAATAGAAACTACGTGCGTAACTTTTTCAAAACTAACGATTCAACACTGTGTGTGAAACTACATGGTTAGCTTCTTCAAAACTAACGATACAACACTGTGTTTAACTATCTGCTTAACTTCATGAGAATTTACCACATAAAGTGTATTAGAAACTAGGTGCTTATCTTCGTCGAAATTTAGGATACAACACTGTGTGTGAAACTATGTGCTTAACTCCTTTAAAACTAAAGGTACTCACTGTGAGTGAAACTATGTGCTTAACATCAGGAGAACTTACCACATAACACTCTATTAGAAACTAAGTGCTTATCTTCTTCGAAACTAACGATAAAACACTGTGTGTGAAACTATGTACTTAACTTCATGAAGTATAACTATATAGCACTATAAGAGAAACTACGTACTTAACTTCATGAAAACTAACTATACAACACAGTATGTAAAACTACGTGCGTAACCTCTTCAAAACTAACGATACAACACTGTGTGTGAAACTATGTGCTTAACTTCATGAGACCTTACCATTTAACACTGTATTAGACACTACGTGCTAATCATCTTTGAAACTAAATATAAAATACTGTTTGTGATCCTATGTGCTTTACTTCATGAAATCTAACTATATAACAATATATGAGAAACTATGTAGTTAACTTCATGAAAACTAACAATACAACAGTGTGTGTGAAACTATGTGCTTAACTTCATGAAATCAAACTATATAACACTATATGAGAAACTAAGTACTTATCTTCATGAAAACTAACGATAGAACACTGTGTGTGAAATTATGTGATTAACTACATGAGAACTTACCATATAACACTGTATTAGAAACTACGTGCTTATCTTCTTCGAAAATAACGATACAACACTGTGTGTGAAAATATGTGCTTAACTTCAAGAAATCTAACTATATATATAACACTATATGAGAAACTTCATACTTTACTTCATGAAAACTAACGATACAACACTGTGTGTGAAACTACATGCTTCACTTCTTCAAAACTAACGATACAACACGGTGTGTGAAACTACATGCTTAACTTCTTCAAAACTAACGATACAACACTGTGTGTGAAACAATGTGCTTAACTTATTGAGACCTTACCATATAACACTGTATTAGAAACTGCGTGGTTATCTTCTTCGAAACTAACGATACAACACTGCGTGTAAAATTATGTGCTTAACTTCATGAAATCTAACTATATAACTCTATATGAGAAACTACGTACTTACCTTCATGACAATTATCGATACAGCACTGTGTGTGAAACCACATCCATAACTTCTCCAAAACTAACAACACAACACTGTGTGAGAAACTATGTGCTTAACCTCAGGAGAACTTACAATATAACGTTTTTTGTAAACTACGTGCTTATCTTCTTCGAAACTAAGGATTCAACACTGCGTGTGAAATTATGTGCTTAACATCTCCAAAACTACGATACAACACTGTGTGTGAAACTACATGCTTGACTTCCTCAAAACTAATGAAACAACACTATGTGTGAAACTACATGCTTAACTTCTTCAAAACTAATGATACAAAACTGTGTGTGAAACTAGATGGTTAACATCTTCAAAACTATACAACACTGTGTGTGAAACTATGTGCTTAACTTCATGAAATCTAACTATATAGCACAATATGAGAAACTACATACTTAACTTCATGAAAAGTAACTATACAACACAGTATGTAAAACTTGTACTTAACCTCTTCAAAACTATCGATACAACACTGTGTGTGAAACTACATGCTTAAGTTCTTCAAAACTAACGATACAACACTGTGTGTGAAACTACATGCTTAATTTCTTCAAAACTAACGATACAACACTGTGTGTGAAAAGATGTTCTTAACTTCATGTAAAATTACCATATAACACTGTATTAGAAACTAAGTGCATATCTTCTTCGAAAATAAAGATACCACACTGTGTGTGAAACTATGTGCTTAACTTCATGAAATCTAACTATATAATACTATAAGAGAATCGATGTACTTAACATCATGAAAACTAACGATACAACACTCTGTGTGAAACTACATGCTTACCTTCTTCAAAACTAATGATACAACATCGTTTGAGAAACTATGTGCTTAACTATGAGAACTTACTATATAACACTGTGTTAGAAGTACGTGCTTAACTTCTTCTAAACTAACGAAACAACACTGTGTGTGAAACTATGTGCTTAACTTCTTCAAAACTAACGATACAACACTGTGTGTGAAACTATATGCTTAACTTCATGAGAACTTACCATATAACATTTTATTAGAAACTACGTGCTTATCAACCTCGAAACTAGCGATACAACACTGTTTGTGAAATTATGTGCTTAAGTTCATGAAATCTAAATATATAACACTATATGAGAAACTATGTACTTAACTTTATGGAACTGACGATACAACACTCTGTGTGAATCTATCTGCTTATCTTCATGAAATCTAACTTTATAACACTGTATGAAAAACTACGTACTTATCTTCATGAAAACTAACGATAGAACACTGTATGTGAAACTACACGCTTAACTTCTTCAGACCTTACCATAAAACACTGTGTGTGAAACAATGTGATTAACTCATGAGAACTAACCATAAAAAACTGTATTAGAAACTACATGCTTAACTTCTTCAAAACTAATGACATACACAGTGTGTGAAACTACATGCTTAACTTCTTCAAAACTAACTATACAACACTGCGTGTGAAACTATGTGCTTAATTTCATGAGAACTTACCATATAACACTGTATTAGAAACAATGTGCTTATCTTCTTCGAAACTAAGGATACAACACTGTGTGTGAAACTATGTGCTTAACTTGTTCAAAAATAACGAAGCAACACTGTGTGTGAAACAACATGCTTCACTTATTCAAAACTAATGATACAACACCGTGTGTGTAACTATGTACTTAACTACATGAGAA
>NW_024434402.1:0-7985 GCF_017639785.1 Mesocricetus auratus | reverse complement strand
GCTACCGTCTCGCCAGCAAGAACGACGCAGAACACTCGGATCCTTCTGCAGTAAAGCTTTAATGCATCTTGAGAGATAGATGATCAGCTTCTTAGAGGGAGACCCCAAGCTAAGAAACCCAGCCCCTTATATAAGCCTAGGAGCTCCGAGTGAGATGTGTAGAGCCGGGATTGGTGGTTTGCACATCACCCCAGATGACGTCACGGGAGAGGCACAGTTTAAACGGTTAACTCCAACTGACAGCGACAGTTAACTCCAACTGACAGCGACAGTTAACTCCAACTGACAGCGACAGTTAACTCCAACTGACAGCGACAGTTAACTCCAACTGACAGCGACAGTTAACTCCAACTGACAGTGGATGTCAGCGCCATCTTCTAACGGCAATAGCGATAGCGAGGCGGCTCCTCACATCTCCCCCTATTCATTTATTTTTGAAGCAATAGGACACCCACAACTTTGGAGTGGAGATAGAGGTCAAATCCCCATGTGCAAATTCGGAACATGTACAAAGCTCCTCTCCAGGGTCTTATCCCCAGAGGAAGTCCTGACCAGTCCGATGTCTTTTTTCTGGGGGAAGGAGATCATGACATAGAACCTTCATGCAAGATGACTTATCTCCCAGGAGAAAGTCGTTATACCTGCAGACCTCTCCTGTGCAGTGCTTAGCCTTGCAACTCCTTGGGCTGCTGAAGCCTACCCACTCTATCCCGTGCAATGAGACTAGCCTCGTGGGGTGCAAGAGCTGGGAGGCCAGCGACCTATTGCTTTAACATGGTTAACCAAATGTCAGGGGATGCTCCGTGTTCTAAGGCAGCAAGTGCTTGTGCCACCACCACTTTCTCCTTTTGTTTGGGCTCTGAGCGTACACACCATCCAAAGCATCAACACTATTCCACAGCAGAGAACTAGGCTAAATGATCCTACCCCCACCCATTCCTTAAAATAAGAAAATGCAGATGAAATCCAGGGGAGAGGTCTTCCATCAGAGAAAGATCCAGATGCGTCGAATTCACTTGCAGGATCGCCATTCTCAACTCACGGAGTGTCTGCTCAAACTCAAAAGTCCAATTCTGTAATAAATGTTGAGACAGAGCTTTTGACAGGTTAGCTGCTCTTGTAAAATTCTCATATTGTACTAAGTGACACAAAGGCCAGGCAACTTTGTTCACATCCCAATTTGGCCATCTGCCACAATATATCCAATTGTTCCTGAACCAAATTAATCTGTTGGTTTACCAACATCAGGCCTCCTTGTATCTGAGAATTGGCAGTGGCCTGTTTATCTAGGACCATGGTCACAGTGGCCTATAGTTCATTAATGGTTTGAGTTGTCTGCACAGTGGCAGAAAGTGCAAGGGCCAGGCGGTAACCGAAGCAGTAACCGCGGCGGTGGCTATCAGGCCCACAATAATAGCAGAGATCCCAAAAATCTCGCTTTTCCCTAAACAAACTCAAATTACTTGGCGCCTCAACAGGAGCTGGAATAAATCGAGGCATGCGCATTACCAAAGCAAAAGGGTGCTTAATAGCATCCCAGCATAATGCATAAAAACAATTCTAAGCAGAACAATTTATTTCTTTCTGATTCTTACCTAAGGTATCATTACTCACAACCCAAATAAAGGGCAGCTGAATAATTAGTTCTCTTAAAAGGGGTATACTTAACATTGGAGGAGGACCAATCAGATGATCCAGAGCTCTGTCCCTCACTCAGACTGTTGCCTAATGCCCCTTTCCAATCAAAAGTAATCTGTCCCTTCTCACTATCATAGGAGAAAGATCAGTACAGCTTCCATTAATTCAAAAGGATTAGCATTAGATCTTTCTGGATCCATATGAATAAAATTATCCTTTAATGAAGAAATCACAGTAAAGCACAAGCTTCCTACTAATGACAAGGTTCTCTCATCCTGAAAACTCTGTATCTGAGGATCTAAAGGCAAAAAGGCAAGCCCCAACTCTCTATTATTTGTGAAAAATCTAGGGAACACCTGGGCATTCTGCATCACTGGCATCGGTAGGGGAAGGTAGACATGATGGCCCACCGTAACTCTCCCATCATACTAGGAACCATCATCCCGAGTAGGAGAGTCTTCATCACCCACTTGGCCTCCATCCTTCTTATTCTGGAGTTGTGAAGGAGCTCTTCGAGTGAGTCTTTCAGGGATCCACAGGGGGTTTTCTTCCTCCTGTGGAAAAACACACACAGCTCCCCTGGATCTTATAAGAATAGGATCCGGGCCTTTCCAGAGATCAGTCAAGACATCTTTCCATTTTACCATTTCTTTTGGCCTATCAGGCTCTAAACTGTGGCGATCAGCCGCAGTGTGGCCTTGGGCATCACAGTTCAAGAAATTAAGGGTAAAAAGTGCCATGGATACAGCAACTCTTGGTACCGAGGGTAGAACATCCTCAATACTCCCCTTTTGTTTAATCAGATATGATTTGAGTGTACGATGGGCACGTTCCACAATGCCCTGTCCTTGAGGGTTATAAGGTAGGCCAGTTAGATGGGTAACATCCATTTGCCGACAAAACTGTCGGAATTTTTGAGAGGTATATGCTGGTCCATTGTCTGTTTTTAAAATTCTGGGTTTTCCCCAAGCACTCCAGGCCTCAAGGCAATGTTGAATCACATATGAGGCCTTTTCCCCTGTTAGGGGTGTGGCAAACATTACGCCAGAACAGGTGTCAACAGAAACATGAACATATTGAAGCCTTCCAAAAGAGGGAATATGAGTAACATCCATCTGCCACATCTGCAATGGTCTAATGCCACGTGGGTTTATTCCCATGTGGGGAGTAGGTAAGAATTCGCAGCAATTCTGGCATTGAGTAACAATTTCCCTAGCCTCTTTCCTGGATAGAGCAAAACGACGGCGCAAGGTCTCAGCCGTCACATGAAAGCGCTTATGGAATTCTTTTGCTGCTTGTGCATGGGTAGACAAGGCAGCGGCCACCAGCTTTGTAGCCTTGTCCGCTAAGTCATTCCCTAAGGACATGGGACCTGGGAGTCCAGAATGTGCTCGGACATGGGTAATGAAAACAGGAAATCTCCTATTTAACAAGGCAGCTTGTATCTTCTGAAAGATGTTAGCAACTCTGCTGGAGGATCTTATTATTCCAGCTATCTCAAGGAGATTAACTGCATTAACCACATAAGAGGAATCTGATACAATATTGAGGGGTCCTGGAAAAGCCTCAAGAACCTCCAGTACTATCAGACATTCTACAACTTGAGGTGAAGTTTCATTATATTGTTTAGATATAACCCTATCCTTGACCACATAAGCTCCCATACCAGTTTTTGATCCATCAGTGTACACCACAGTCCCATCTGGGAGTGGGTCTTTAGCTGTCACTTGTGGAAACACTATAGCCTGGTTTAGGGCAAACTGTAAAATTGGATGCTTTGGAAAATGATTATCAATTTGTCCTGAAAAGGAAGTAACTAAAACTGCCCAATCACTAGATGTGGCTGCCAAGGTCTGAACTTGTGCAGCAGTATAAGGCACAATCAAGGAATCAGGATCCCTGCCAAAATGTGTAACAGCTGCTTTTATTCCGCGAAGCGCGAGCTGTGCAACAGCATCAGGGTACCAGTCAATAATCTTAGCAGGGGAAGCATTTGGATGAATCCAAAGTAATGGTCCATGTTGCCACAGGACTGCAGTTGGCAATTGAGCTGTCTTAAAAACACACAGATTAAAAGGTAGTGACTCCTCAATTCGTTGTAATTGTGCTTCCTGTAAGGCCTCTTCCACCATCTGTAAGGCTCGGTGGGCGGCAGGGGTAAATTTTCTGGGTGAGGAGATATGAGGCTCACCCTCCAGGAGATCGAAGAGGGGTTTTAGATCAGCAGATGGAATTTTTAAAAAGGGCCTCAACCAATTTATATCTCCCAGAAGTTTCTGAAAATCATTTAATGTTTGTAAGTGGTCTTTGCGAATTTCTATTTTCTGAGGAACTATATTTTTGGGAGTAATCTTTGAGCCCAAAAAGAGCCCTGTATCTGCAATTTGAACCTTTTCTGAGGCAATCTCTAATCCCCACTGTTTTAATTCAGCCACCAGCATGGGAAAAGCCTTTTGTAAAACATCTAACTCTTTGTGACAAATAAGAATATCGTCCATATAATGGATAACGATTAAAGATGTAAATTGCTTCCTAATTGGCTCCAAAGCCTCCTGCACATATAGCTGACATATTGTTGGGCTATTGGCCATGCCTTGCGGCAGTACCTTCCACTGAAATCTCTTGTCTGGTTCCATATGATTAAGAGAAGGGATAGTGAAGGCAAACCTTGGTCTATCCCGTGGGTAAAGTGGAATAGAGAAGAAACAATCCTTAATATCTATAATAATAAGCTTCCAATCTTGAGGAAGTGCAGAAAGCAAAGGAAGGCCTCTTTGAACAGGGCCAAAAAGATGCATCTGATTGTTAATGGCCCGCAGGTCGTGGAGTAATCTCCACTTCCCAGATTTCTTCTTAATAACAAAAATTGGTGTATTCCATGGGGAGGTAGAAGGCTCTAGATGCCCCAGCCGTTCCTGTTCTTGCACTAATCTTGTGACAGCCTCTAATTTTTCAGAGGATAGAGGCCATTGAGAGACCCATAACGGCTCCTCTGTTTTCCATGGTATGGGTCGTGAAGCCTCAACGGCCCCTAAATAAAACCCAGTCCTTTTCTACCCCGATTTCCGTGTTGTGTAATGGGTTTTATTCTGCCTTGTTCTTGCCTACCCAAGCCTCTACCATTTGTATACCCCATCTTTGCCATAATGGCTGATGCCTGGGGGAGTATTCATTAGTTAGGGTCATGCCCATGGCTTGTAACACATCTCGTCCCCATAAATTTACAGGGAGTGGCAACACATAGGGGGTAAAACATCCCTGTTTGCCTTCAGCATCCCGCCAGGTTAAGGCTGAGGCACTGATGGCAGGAGAGGACTGGTATCCAAGACCTTGTAGAGAATGAGATGAAACAACAGTGGGCCAAGACTTCGGCCACCAATGGAGTGAAATAATGCTTTTGTCTGCTCCCGAATCCATTATCCCTTCAAATTCTTTTCCATTAATTAACAATTTTATTGTAGGTCTCTCATTTAGGGGTATAGCCAGATAGGCTGAATCACTTCCAGAAGATCCCATAGCCCTTTTTTGTAAAGTGTAGGTTTCTCCATCCCCGAGGGAGGGCAGCAACACCAGTTGTGCAATTCTATCTCCCTGCTTTATAGAAAATACACCCCGAGGGCTAGAACAGAGAACTTGAATCTCCTCTTTATGATATGGGTCAACAATCCCAGGATATATAATGAGTCCCTGTAAAGTTAAGGAGCCACGGCCCAGAATAAGCCCAATGGTGGCAGGGGGCAAAGGTCAGGGGAATGGACTGGGACCGGTTGAACATTCATTTGGGGCATGAGTAAGAAGTCGGAGGCGGCACGCAAGTCCATTCCGGAGGTTCCTCGGAAACCTCTACTTCCTCTTGATTGCTTTTCTGAAATTGGTTCCCATATTTCTGAGGGCCCTGGGACCATGGGCCCCGTGACCCGTTTTTTGATTGGGGTACCTTGGATTCTTCAATAGGGGGCAGAAGCCTCCCTTTTACATCCCGGACTGACCTGCATTCGCTAGCCCTATGATAACCTTTACCACAACGATAGCAAAGCTTCGATTCTCTTGTTCTTTCAGGGGCTTGACAATCTTTCTTAAGGTGCCCCATTCTCCCACAATTAAAACAAGCTTTTCGATTAGATAAATCTCTATACCTGTGCGTTTGTAAAATGGCGGCAGCTAGTCCTGCATTGGTTAGGGGTCCCCCAGCTCCCTGCACACTCTGAGCCAATCTTGTAAACCTTTGCTTTTGCGAGGGCGATAGCCGCTCGACATTCCTGGGTTGCTTGTTCATAGACAAGTTGCTCAATCAGGGGCATAGCTTGTTCTGAATCACCAAAGATGCGACTGGCGGCCTCTGTCATTCTGGCCACAAAGTCTGAAAATGGCTCTTGGGGTCCTTGGACAATCTTTGTAAGGTGTCCACTGGACTCTCCCCTTTTTGTGAGGGCCTTCCATGCTTTAATAGCGGCGGCCGACACCTGACCATAGACGCCCCAGATGTAGTTGGTTTGATTAAGGGCATGTTGACCCTGACCTGTCAGCATTTCAAATGTCCACTGCCTCTGATTCTCATCTTCAGCCGTGGCATTAACTCTAGCTTGTGCCTGGGCTGCATCATACCAGAGAGCCTTCCATTCCATGTATTGTCCCATGTTGGGAAGCACTGCTTTCACTGTCGTTTGCCAGTCAGTGGGAGTCATGGCAAAATTAGCAAGCCTTTCCACCTGTAATGTGGTAAAGTTAGCATTGACCCCATAATTACGAACGGATTCGGCCAATTCTTTAATTTGATTGTAATCTACGGGGGTATGTACTCTTCCGCCTTCCACATTCTCGAATACTGGAAAAGCCATTTGTATTTTTCTCCGTTCCTCTAAAGGTAAAAAGGAGTCAGTACCAGTATTCAGCCGAAGCTCATATGGCGGAGGCGCTGAGGAGCGTGAGCCCGCCGGATTTATAGGCGGTGGCCTCACATTCATTTTTGTTTTCAGTGGCCGGTGTCTATCAGGGTGATATCTTTTTCCTCATACCGTGCCACCTCCTCCTCTAGACCACCTTCTTCGCTAGAATCCAGAGTGTCAGAATCAGAATTATCTAGCTCCAAGGCTTCTAGCTCTACTGCAGGGTATAGACTAGATTCTGGCTTTTTCTTTTTCTTAGATTTGTTAAGGGGTGAATGATAACTCCCTTCTTTCTCTCCCCCTTTCTTAACTTCCTGGGGAGGGCCTTTTTTCTTAGACATGTCTTTTCTTTTGCGAGCTCCCATTCTCTCACTCCGTTCAGTTTCTGACATGCTATCCTGAACTTCCTCTAAGGTTCCCTGACTTTCTATTATAGCAGGGTGACAGGCCTCATCCTCCAAGCAGTTTTTAACTAGCTTCCAAATGGCTTTGGTACCTAAGCAGAGATCTCCTTCTGCATGCTTCCTGTCTAGTTCTTTACCTAGCTTGTTCCATGAGGCCACAGTGAGGGACCCGGAACAAGCATACCATGGTGCCACTCTATCTACCTCCTTCACAAAATTTTGAAGTGTTCGTGGTGCAATTTTAAGATCTCTTTGTTTTAGCACAGTCTGTAAGGCTGTAACCACTGACTGTGACGACCCCATCGCGCTGACAGCTTATCTAAAAAACGCGCTCAACTCCGTTACCAGACTGACAGCACCAGACTGACAGCACCAGACTGACAGCACCAGACTGACAGCGCCAGATGGACAGCGCCAGATGGACAGCGCCAGATGGACAGCGCCAGACGGACAGCGCCAGACGGACAGCGCCGTTCTGTCAGCACCAGCCACGATGAAGGAGAAGGACAAACAGGACTAGCACCAAAGCCTCCACTGACCCGTCCCACGGTGATGACAAACTAAGGCCAAAGTCGAGAAAGGGTTGTTCAGGATAAAGCATACCTCTCTGAACCTACGTCCCTGCAGTTCTGAATCCGCCCCGTCTTCCGAGGGGTCTCCCGCGGCGCCGGCGATGTTGAAGAGTTCCCGGGTTTCGGCACCAGATGTCCCGCGCTACCGTCTCGCCAGCAAGAACGACGCAGAACACTCGGATCCTTCTGCAGTAAAGCTTTAATGCATCTTGAGAGATAGATGATCAGCTTCTTAGAGGAGACCCCAAGCTAAGAAACCCAGCCCCTTATATAAGCCTAGGAGCTCCGAGTGAGATGTGTAGAGCCGGGATTGGTGGTTTGCACATCACCCCAGATGACGTCACGGGAGAGGCACAGTTTAAACGGTTAACTCCAACTGACAGCGACAGTTAACTCCAACTGACAGCGACAGTTAACTCCAACTGACAGTGGATGTCAGCGCCATCTTCTAACGGCAATAGCGATAGCGAGGGCGGCTCCTCACA
>NW_024434401.1:0-18648 GCF_017639785.1 Mesocricetus auratus | reverse complement strand
AATATATTGATAGTACAGTGTATAATTTAATATCACATTACATTATAGTGATGTCAAAATGTATACTTTTGATGTCACACTGCACTATAGTGATGTCACAGTATATAATTGTGTTTCACAGTGTGCATTATAGTGTATAATTGTGATGTCATAGAGCACTAGATTGATATGACAGTGTATAATTGTGATGTCATAGTTCATTACAGTGATGTCCCACTGTAAAATTGTGATGTCACAGTGCATAATAGTGATGTCAAAATGTATAATTGTGATGTCACACTGCAATATAGTGATGTCACAGTGTATAATTGTATTGTCACAGTGCACTATAGTGACATCACAGTGTATAATTGTGATGACATAGTGCAGTATAGTGATGTCACAGTGCATAATTGTTATATCACAGAGCACTATAGTGATGTCACAGTGTATAAATGTGTTTCATAGTGCCGTATGGTTATATCATAGTGTATAATTGTGATGTCATAGTGCAGTATAGTGATGTCACTATGTATAATTGTGATGTCATAGTACAATACAGGGATGTCACAGTATATAATTGTTAAGTCATAGAGCACTATACTGATGTCACTGTGTATAATTATGATGTCATATTGAAATTTAGTTATGTCATGATATATAATGATGATGTTATAGTGGAGTATATTGATGTCACGATGCATAACTGTGATGTCATAGTGCATGATACAGATGTCACGATATATAATTGCGATGTCACAGTGCTTTATAGTGATTTCCCGATGTATAATTGTGATGTCACAGTGCAGAATAGTGATGTCACAATGTATATTTGTGATGCCATATTGTACTATAGTGATGTCACAGTGTATAATAGTGATGTCATATTGCACTATAGTGATGTCACAGTGTATAATAGTGATGTTATAGGGCACTATAGTGATAACACGGTGTATAATTATGTTGTCACAATGAACTTTAGTTATGTCATGATATATAATTGTGATGTTATAGTGGAGTATATTGATGTCAGGATGTATAATTGTGATGTGATAGTGCACAATACCGATATCACGATGTATAATTGTGATGTCATAATGCAGTATAGTGATGTCAAAGTGTATTGTGATGTCCTAGTGCACTATCGTGATATCACATTGTATAGTTGTGATGGCGTAAAGCACTATTCTTAAGACCCAGTGTATAACTGTATTGTAATAGTGCACTATAGTGATGTCACAGTGTATAATTGTGTTTCACAGTGAACTATAGTGTATAATTGTAATGTCACCGTGTGTTATAGTGACATCACAGTGTATACTTGTGATGACATAGTGCAGTATAGTAATGTCACAGTGCATAATTGTTATGTCACAGAGCACTATAATGATGTCACAGTGTTTAAATGCGTTCCATAGTTCCGTATATTTATATCACAGTGTATAATTGTAGTGTCACAGTGCACTATAGTGATGACTCAGTATATAATTGTGTTTTATAGTGCATTATAGTGATGTCACAGTGCAATATAGTGAAGACACACTACATAATTGTAATGTCATAGTGCAGTATAGTGATGTCACTATGTATAATTATGATGTCATAGTACAATATAGGGATGTCACAGTGTATATTTGTTTTTCATAGTACAATATAGTGTATGATTGTGATGTCACAGTGCACTAGAGAGACGTCACAGTGTATAATTGTGATGACATAGTGCAGTATAGTGATGTCACAGTGCATAATTGTTATGTCACAGAGCACTATAGTGAAGTCACATTGTATAAATGTGTTTCATATTGACTCATAGTTATATCAGATTATATAATTGTGACGTCACAGTGCAGAATAGTGATGTCACTGTTTATAATTGTGATGTCATAGTGCAATATAGTGATGACACAGTGTATAATTGTGGTATTATAGTGGAGTATATTGATGTCACAATGTATAATTGTGATGTCATAGTGAACTATACTGAAGTCACGATGTATAATTGTGATGTCAGCGTGCAGTATAGTGATGTCACTATGTATAATTGTGATGTCATAGTATAATATATTGATTTCACACTGTATAATTGTGATGTCACAATGCAATATACTGATGTCATAATGTATTATTGAGATATCACAGTTCTGTAAAGTGAAGTCACGATGTATGATTGTGATGTCACAGTGCCCTATAGTGATGACACAAGGTATAATTGTGTTTCATAGTACACTATAGTGATGTCAGAGTGTATAACTGTGAAATTAAAGTGCAGTATTTTGATTGCTCAATGTATAATTGTGATGTCACAGTGAAGTATAGTGATGACAAAGTGTATAATTATGATGTCCCACTGCACTATCCTGATGTCACAGTGTTTAATTGTGTTTCATAGTGCACTATAGTGTATAATTCTGATGTCATAGAGCACTATAATGACACCACAATGTATAATTGAGATGTTATAATGGAGTATATTAATGTCACAATGTATAATTGTGATGTCATAGTGTGGTATAGTGATTTACCGATGTATAATTGTGATTTCACTGGACTATAGTGATGTCACAGTGTATAATTGTGTTTCATAGTGCATTAGAGTGTATAATTGTGATGTTATAGAGCACTATAATGATATCACAGTGTATAATTGTGAATGTCATAATGCATTATACTGATGTCATGATGTATAATTGTGATGTCATAGTGCAGTATAGTGATTTCCAGATGTATAATTGTGATATTATGGAGCAAGATAATGATATCACAGTGTATAATTGTGATGTATATAGTGCAGTATAGTGATGTCAAAATGTATAATGGTTATAGTGCAATATAGTGATGACATAATGCATAATTGTGATGTCATAGTGCACTATAGTGATGTCACAATGCATAACTGTGATGTCATAGTGCAGTATAGTGATGTCATGATGCATAATTGTGATGTCACAGTGCACTATAGTAATGTCACATTGGATAATTGTGATGTCATATTGCACTAAAGTGATGTAAAAATGGATAATTGTGATGTCATATTGCACTATAGTGATGTCACAGTGTATATTTTTGAAATCATAGGGCAGAATGGTGATGTCACGATGTATAATTGGGATTTAATAGTGCAGCATAGTGATGTCAGAATGTATGCTTGTGTTCTCACAGTGCCGTATAGTGAGGTCGTAATGTATAATTGTCATGATATAATGCCGTATAGTGATTTCACAATGTATAATTGTGATGTCTCAGTGCACAACAGTGATATCATGATGCATAATTGTGAAGTTACACAATGTACTATTGTGATGTCACAATGGATAATTGTGATGTCATAGTTGACTATGGAGATGTCAGAATGTATGATTGTGATATCATATTCCACTACAGTTAGGTAAAAATTGATAATTGTGATGTCACAGTGCACGAGAGTGATGTCATGATGAATGATTGTGAAGTTACAGTGCAGTATAATGATGTCACAGTGCATGACTGTGATATCATACTACAGCATAGTCATGTCACAGTGTATAACTGATGTCACAGTGCAGAATAGTGATGTCACAATGTATATTTGTGATGTCATATTGCACTATAGTAATGTCACAGTGTATAATAGTGATGTCATAGGGCACTGTAGTGATGACACAGTGTATAATTATGATGTCATATTGAAATTTAGTTATTTCACAATATATAATTGTGATGCTATAATGGAGTATATTGATGTCACGATGTATAACTGTGATGTCATAGTGCACTATACATATGTCACGATGTATAATTGCGATGTCACAATGCAGTATAGTGATTTCCCGATGTATAATTGTGATGTCACAGTGCATAATAGTGATGTCACAATGTATATTTGTGATGTCATATTGCACTGTAGTGATGTCACAGTGTATAATAGTGATGTTATAGGGCACTATAGTGATAACACGGTGTATAATTATGTTGTCACAGTGAACTTTAGTTATGTCATGATATATAATTGTGATGTTATAGTGGAGTATATTGATGTCAGGATGTATAATTGTGATAGTGCACTATACCGATGTCACGATGTATAATTGTGATGTCATAGTGCAGTATAGTGATTTCTCGATGTATAATTGTGATGTCACAGTGCATAATAGTGATGTCACAATGTACATTTCTGATGTCATATTGGACTATAGTGATATCACAGTGTATAATAGTGATGTCATAGGGCACTATAGTGATGACACAGTGTATAATTATGTTGTCACAATGCACTTTAGTTATGTCATGATATATTTCTCAGTGTATAATTGTGATGTAATAGTGCACTATAATGATGTCCCAGTGTGTAATTGTGATGTTATATTGCAGTAGATAAATGTGTTTCATAGTGCCATATAGTTATACCACAGTGTATAATTTTGATGTCACAGTGCACTATAGCGATATCTCATTATATAATTGTGTTTCATAGTGCACTACCGTGATGTCACAGTGCATAATTGTGAAATCAAAGTGCAGTATTTTGATGTCACAGTGTATAACTGTGATTTCACAGTGAATTATAGTGATGACAAAATGTATAATTATGATGTCACTGCACTATAATGATATCACAGTGTATAATTGAGATGTCATGGTACATTAATGTGATATCACAGTGTATAACTGTGATGTTATAGTGGAGTATAGTGATGTCACGAAGTATTATTGAGATATCACAGTGCGGTAAATTGAAGTCACGATGTATGATTATATCAGAGTGCACTATAGTGATGATACATGGTATAATTGTGTTTCATCATGTAGAGTAGTGATTTCACGATGTATGCTTGAGATGTCATAATGCGCTATATTTTTATCATAGTGTATAATTGTGTTTCATACTGCACTATCGTGATGTCACAGTGTATAATTGTGAAATTAAAGTGCAATATATTGATAGTACAGTGTATAATTTAATATCACATTACATTATAGTGATGTCAAAATGTATACTTTTGATGTCACACTGCACTATAGTGATGTCACAGTATATAATTGTGTTTCACAGTGTGCATTATAGTGTATAATTGTGATGTCATAGAGCACTAGATTGATATGACAGTGTATAATTGTGATGTCATAGTTCATTACAGTGATGTCCCACTGTAAAATTGTGATGTCACAGTGCATAATAGTGATGTCAAAATGTATAATTGTGATGTCACACTGCAATATAGTGATGTCACAGTGTATAATTGTATTGTCACAGTGCACTATAGTGACATCACAGTGTATAATTGTGATGACATAGTGCAGTATAGTGATGTCACAGTGCATAATTGTTATATCACAGAGCACTATAGTGATGTCACAGTGTATAAATGTGTTTCATAGTGCCGTATGGTTATATCATAGTGTATAATTGTGATGTCATAGTGCAGTATAGTGATGTCACTATGTATAATTGTGATGTCATAGTACAATACAGGGATGTCACAGTATATAATTGTTAAGTCATAGAGCACTATACTGATGTCACTGTGTATAATTATGATGTCATATTGAAATTTAGTTATGTCATGATATATAATGATGATGTTATAGTGGAGTATATTGATGTCACGATGCATAACTGTGATGTCATAGTGCATGATACAGATGTCACGATATATAATTGCGATGTCACAGTGCTTTATAGTGATTTCCCGATGTATAATTGTGATGTCACAGTGCAGAATAGTGATGTCACAATGTATATTTGTGATGCCATATTGTACTATAGTGATGTCACAGTGTATAATAGTGATGTCATATTGCACTATAGTGATGTCACAGTGTATAATAGTGATGTTATAGGGCACTATAGTGATAACACGGTGTATAATTATGTTGTCACAATGAACTTTAGTTATGTCATGATATATAATTGTGATGTTATAGTGGAGTATATTGATGTCAGGATGTATAATTGTGATGTGATAGTGCACAATACCGATATCACGATGTATAATTGTGATGTCATAATGCAGTATAGTGATGTCAAAGTGTATTGTGATGTCCTAGTGCACTATCGTGATATCACATTGTATAGTTGTGATGGCGTAAAGCACTATTCTTAAGACCCAGTGTATAACTGTATTGTAATAGTGCACTATAGTGATGTCACAGTGTATAATTGTGTTTCACAGTGAACTATAGTGTATAATTGTAATGTCACCGTGTGCTATAGTGACATCACAGTGTATACTTGTGATGACATAGTGCAGTATAGTAATGTCACAGTGCATAATTGTTATGTCACAGAGCACTATAATGATGTCACAGTGTTTAAATGCGTTCCATAGTTCCGTATATTTATATCACAGTGTATAATTGTAGTGTCACAGTGCACTATAGTGATGACTCAGTATATAATTGTGTTTTATAGTGCATTATAGTGATGTCACAGTGCAATATAGTGAAGACACACTACATAATTGTAATGTCATAGTGCAGTATAGTGATGTCACTATGTATAATTATGATGTCATAGTACAATATAGGGATGTCACAGTGTATATTTGTTTTTCATAGTACAATATAGTGTATGATTGTGATGTCACAGTGCACTAGAGAGACGTCACAGTGTATAATTGTGATGACATAGCGCAGTATAGTGATGTCACAGTGCATAATTGTTATGTCACAGAGCACTATAGTGAAGTCACATTGTATAAATGTGTTTCATATTGACTCATAGTTATATCAGATTATATAATTGTGACGTCACAGTGCAGAATAGTGATGTCACTGTTTATAATTGTGATGTCATAGTGCAATATAGTGATGACACAGTGTATAATTGTGTTATTATAGTGGAGTATATTGATGTCACGATGTATAATTGTGATGTCATAGTGAACTATACTGAAGTCACGATGTATAATTGTGATGTCAGCGTGCAGTATAGTAATGTCACTATGTATAATTGTGATGTCATAGTATAATATATTGATTTCACACTGTATAATTGTGATGTCACAATGCAATATACTGATGTCATAATGTATTATTGAGATATCACAGTTCTGTAAAGTGAAGTCATGATGTATGATTGTGATGTCACAGTGCCCTATAGTGACGACACAAGGTATAATTGTGTTTCATAGTACACTATAGTGATGTCAGAGTGTATAACTGTGAAATTAAAGTGCAGTATTTTGATTGCTCAATGTATAATTGTGATGTCACAGTGAAGTATAGTGATGACAAAGTGTATAATTATGATGTCCCACTGCACTATCCTGATGTCACAGTGTTTAATTGTGTTTCATAGTGCACTATAGTGTATAATTCTGATGTCATAGAGCACTATAATGACACCACAATGTATAATTGAGATGTTATAATGGAGTATATTAATGTCACAATGTATAATTGTGATGTCATAGTGTGGTATAGTGATTTACCGATGTATAATTGTGATTTCACTGGACTATAGTGATGTCACAGTGTATAATTGTGTTTCATAGTGCATTAGAGTGTATAATTGTGATGTTATAGAGCACTATAATGATATCACAGTGTATAATTGTGAAGTCATAATGCATTATACTGATGTCATGATGTATAATTGTGATGTCATAGTGCAGTATAGTGATTTCCAGATGTATAATTGTGATATTATGGAGCAAGATAATGATATCACAGTGTATAATTGTGATGTCATACTGCATTATAGTGATGTCAAGTTGTATAATTGTGATGTCACAATGGACTATAATGATGTTACAGTGTATAATTGTGTTTCATAGTGCACTGTATTGTATAATTGTGATGTCCTAGAGCACTATAGTGATTTCACTGTGTATAAATGTGATGTCATCGTGCACATTTGAGATGTCACAGTGTATAATTGTGATGACATAGTGAGGTATAGTGATGTCACAATGTATAATTTTGATGTCATAGTGCACTACAGTGATGTCACAGTGTATAATTTTAATATCACAGTGCACTACAATGAAGTCACATTGTGTAATTCTGTTTCATATTGCAGATTAGTGATATCACAGTGTATAATAGTAATGTCAAAGTGCAGGCCAGTGATGTCACAGTGTATAATTGTGATGTCACAGTACACTATAGTCATGTCACAGGGTATAATTGTGATTCATATTGCAGTACAGTGATGTCAAAGTGCATAATTGTTATGTCACAGTGCACTATAGTGATGTCACAGTATATAATTTTGATTCATAGTGCAGTATAGTGATATCACATTATACAATTGTGATGTCACATTGCACTATAGTGTTGTCTCTGTGTATAATTGTGTTCATAGTGCAGTACAGTGATGTCACAGTGCATAATTGTGATGTCATAGTGCAGTATAATGATGTCACAATGTATAATTGATATAGTGCAATATAGTGATGTCACAGTGTATAGTTTTGATTCATAGTGCAGTATAGTGATATCACATTATAAAATTGTGATGTCACAGTGCACTATAGTGATGTCTCTGTGTATAATTGTGTTCATAGTGCAGTATAATGATGTCACGATGTATAAATGTGATGTAATATTGCACTATAGTGATGTCACGATGCATGACTATGAGGACATAATGCTGTATTGGGATGTCACACTGTATAATTGTGATGACATAGTGCAGCATAGTGAGGACACTGTATAATTGTGAAATTAAAGTGCTGTGTATTGAATATCACAATGTATAATTGTGATGTCATACTGCAGTATAGTGATGTCACAGTGTATAATTGTGATGTCACAGTGCAGTATAGTGATGTCACAATGAATTATTGAGATATCACAGTTCAGTAAATTGAAGTCACAATGTATGATTGTGATGTCACAGTGCACTATAGTGATGTCACAGTGTATAATATCTGTGTTTGAATCTATATGTGTAACATATTGAAAATAAAGGACACAACACTGTATGATAATCTACACATATAACTTGAAAAGTAATGATACAACACTGCGTGAGAATGTGTAATTTTAACTTAATGAAACCTAACAGTACAACCCTGTGTGAGAATCTATATTCGAAACTACTTGAAAACTAATGATACAATACTGTGTGAGAATCTACACGTGTAAATTAATTGTACAACCCTGTGTGGGAATCTACAAGTGTAAAATCTTGAAAACATAAGATACAACACTGTGTGAGAATCTATTTGTAACTTCTTGAAAACTAATGACACAACATTGTCTGAGAAACCAATTTAGTAATTTCTTGAAAACTAACGATACAACACTTTGTGAGAATCTACAAGTGTAACTTCTTGAAAACAAACCACACAATACGGTGAGAAACTACGTTTTTATCTCATTGAAAATTAACGATACAACACAGTGTGGGAATCTACAATTGTAACTTCTTGAAAACAAACCACACAAAGCTGTGTGAGAAACAATAAGCGAAACTTCTTGAAAAGTAACAATACAACACTGTGTGAGCATCTACACGTGTAATTTCTTGAAAATGAACCACTCAACACTGTGTAAGAAACTACGTGTTTAAATTCTTGAAAAATATCAATGCAACACCATGTGAGAATCTATATTCGTAAATTCTCGAAACTAACGATACAACACTGAGTTTGAATCTACACACATAACTTCTTGGAAACTAATTAAATAACTCTGTTGAAGAAACTACATTAATAACTTCTATAAAATTAATGATACAACACTGTGTGAGAATCTACACGTATAAATTCTTGAAAACAAACCACACAATACTGTGAGAGAAACTAAGTGCTTAACTTCTTGAAAATTATCGATACAACATTGTGTGAGCAACTATGTGTGTACCTTCATGAAAACTAACAATACAACTCTGTGTGAGAAACTATATTTGTAACTTCTTGAAAATTAAAGATAGAACACTGAGCTTGAAACTATACGCATAACTTTTGGAAAACTACCGAAATAACTCTGTGTGAGAAACTACATTAGTAAATTCTTGAAAACTAACGATACAACACTGTGTGAGAATCTGCACGTGTATCTTATTGAAAAATAATATACAACACTGTGTGAGAATCTACAAGTGTAACTTCTTGAAAACTAATGATACAACACAGTTTGAGAAACTACACATTTATCATCTTGAAAACTAAAGATACAATACTGTGTAGGTATCGATATTAATAATTTCTTGAAAACTAATGATACAACACTTAGTTGGAAACTACATGCATAACTTCTTGAAAACACATTAAATACCTCTGTGTGAGAAACTACATTAGTAACTTCTTCATAACTAATGATACAAACTGTATGAGAATATATATTTGTAACTTTTGAAAACTAACGATACCACACTTAGTTTGAAACTAAATGTGTGGCTGTTTGAAAACTAATGAAATAACTCTGTGTGAGAAACTATATTAGTAGATTTTGTAAACTAACTATACAACACTGTGTGAGAATCTGCACGTGTAACTTCTTGAAAACAAACCACACAACTCTGTGTGAGAAACTACGTGTTTAAATTCTTGAAAACTAAAGATACTTCTGAAAACTAATGAAATACTCTTGTGTATGAAGCCACATTAGTAGCTTCTAGAAAATTAACTTACAACACTGTGTGAGAATCTACACGTGTAATTTATTGAAAACTAACAATACAACCTGTGTGAGAATCTACAAGATTAAATTCTTGAAGACAAATCAGACAACCCGGTGTGAGAAACTAGGTGTTAACTTCTTGAAAACAAACCATAAAACATTGTGTAAGAAACTACCTGATTAACTTCTTGATAACTAATGATACAAGACTGTGTGAGAAACTAAATGTGTATATTTTTGAAAGCTGATGATACAACACTGTGTGAGAATCTACACGTGTATCTTATTGAAAATTAACGATACAAATCTGTGTTAGAATCTACACGTGTAACTTAATGAAAAGTAATGAAACAACCCTGTGTGAGAATCTACAAGCATATCTTTTGGAAAACAAACCATACAACTCTGTGTGAGAATCTATGTTTGTAACTTCTTGAAAACTAAAGATACAACAAAGAGTTTGAAACTACACGCATATCTTCTTGAAACTAACAAAATAACTCTGTGTGTGAAAATACAGTAGTTTCTTCTTTGAAACTAACGACACAACAATTTGTAAGAAATAACATGTGTATCTTATTGAAAACTAATGATACAACACTGAGGTCGTTACTACACGCATAATTTCTTGGAAACTAATGAAATAACTCTATGTCAGAAACTACATTACTAACTTCTTGAAAACTTACAATAAAACACTTTGTGAGAATCTACACCTGTATCTTACTGAAAGTTAACATACAACACTGTGTGAGAATCTTCACGAGTAACTTATTAAAAACTAACGATACAGCACAGTGTTAGAAACTACATGTGTAAGTTCTTGAAAACAAACGATACAACACTTTGTGAGAAATACATGTGTAACTTCTTGAAAACTAACAATACAAGTCTGTGTGAGAATCAATGTTTGTAACTTCTTGCAAACTAACGAGAGAACACTGAGTTGGAAACTACACACATAACTTCTTGGAAACTAATGAAATAACCCTATGTGAGAAACTACATTAGTAACTTCTTGAAAAGTAATGATAAAACACTGTGTGAGGATCTATATTCATAACTTCTTGAAAACTAACAATACACCACTGTGTGAGTAAATACGTGTATAATTTCTTGAAAACTAAGGATACTACACTGAGTTTGAAACTACATGCATAACGTCTTGAAAACTAATGAAATAACTCTCTGTGAGTAACTCCATTAGTAACTTCTTGAAAACTAATGACACAATACAGTGTGATAATCTGTATCCGTAACTCCTAATGATATGACACTGTGTGAGAATCTATAAGTATAACTTCTTGAAAAATAATTATACAATGCTGTGTAACAAACTACATGGGTAACTTCTTGAAAATTACCTATAGAACACACTATGAGAAACTACATGCATATCTTCTTGAAAACTAATGACACAACCATGTTTGAGTATCTACAATGTAACTTTATGAAAATTTACGATACAAAACTGTGTGAGAATCTGCATGTGTATCTTATTGAAAATTAATGATACAACACTGTTTGAGAATTTACACGTGTATCTTATTGAAAATTAATGATGCAAAAATGTGTGAAAATATGCACATATAACTTACTGAAAACTAACAATAAATCACTGTGTGAGAATTTTCAAATATCTGAGGATAATGTTAACCAAGGAAGTGAGAGACTTATATATCAAGAACTTTGAGTCTTTAAAGAAAGAAATCAAGGAGGATAGCAGTAAATGGACAGATCTCCCATGCTTTTGGATTGGTAGGATCAACATAATAAAAATGGCAATCTTGCCAAAAGCAGTCTACAGATTCAATGCAATCCCTATCAGAATTCCATCACAATAATTCAAGGACTTGGAAAGAACATTAATCAACTTTATATGGAAAAACAAAAGGCACAGGATAGCGAAAACAACCCTATACACTGAGAAGCAAGTCTTCAAAACACCAAATGATCCAATTACAAGGTGGGGTACAGAACTAAATAGAGAATTCTCAGTAGAGGACTCTAAAATGCCCAAGAGACACTTAAGACAGTGCTCAACATCCTCAGCCATCAGGGAAATGCAAATCAAAACATCTCTGATATACCATCTTACGCCTGTCAGACGGGCTAAAATCAAAAACACCGAAGACATTTTATGCTGAAGAGGATGTGGAGAGAGGGGAACACTCCTCCAATCCTGGTGGGAGTGCTGACCCATACAGCCTCTTTGGAAATCAGTATGGAGATTCCTCAGGAAAATGGGAATTAATCTACCACAAGACCCAGCAATTTCACTCCTAGGCATATATCCAAATGAGGCAAATTCATACAACAAGGGCATCTGCTCCTCTATGTTCATAGCAGCATTATTTGTAATAGCCAGAAACTGGAAGCAACCTAGATGCCCCTCAACTGGAGCGTGGATAGAGAAAATGTGTACATTTACACAATGGAGTATTACTCAGCAGAAAACAAACAATGGAATCTTGATATTCGCAGGTAAATGGATAGCACTGGAAGAAAACATCCTGTGTGAGGTAACCCAGTCGTAAAGACAAACAGGGAATGTACACACTCATATATGGATTTTAGACATGGATCAGGATAGTGCCTGTCTGCACTTCCACTGATAGAGAGTCTGGGAAACAGGAAAGAACCTAAAATATATGCATATATGCATAGTACCCAAGAAAAGAGGATTGAGACCAGATCCTCTGAATGGATGGGGAACACGGCAAGGGGTGGGGGGATTGTGAGCTGGGAAGAAGACAGGGAGGAGAAGAGAAAGAGAGAGTAGGTCATGGGGGAACAATAAGTCTGAGTGGGTGGTGGTAGAATAGGGGAAGAGGGAATCATAGGTAAGAAGACAGATCAGGCACCAGAGTGACCTCTAGTGTTTTAAAGGGATAACACCAATTGACAAGCTAAGCAATAGTGGAGACACCACCTCGAATGCCCATTCCTGATAATGAATTTGATGTCTATAACCATCCCGGAGCCTTCCTCCAGTGACTGATGGAAGCAGAGGAAAACACCCACAATTAAGCACTGAACTGAACCCAAGGAATCCAGTGACACAGTGACCTATGGGGCCTTGAGCAGTGGATCAATGTCTATCCCTGGAATATAGTTATCCTGTGCCAATAGCACAAAGAGGGATGCTCTCTCAGCCTGGACTCTTAGGGGAGTGCCTAGACCCTAAAGTGAGGAAAATGTCAGACTCTAGATATCCCCTATTGGGAAGGAATTGGCAATAGGGTGGGAGGTTGGGTGGAATGAGGAGTGCGGGAGGAGGGGAAGGAGAGGAAACTGGGATTGACATGTAAAACAAGCTATTTATAATTATAATAAAAATTGATAACAAAAAATAATGATACAACACTAAGTATTTTCTTGAAAACTAACGATACAGCACTGTGTGAGAGTCTTTCTAAGTAACTTCTTGAAATAATTTTTTGAAAACTGACAATACAACACTGTGAGAGAATCTGCATTTTTAATTTCTCAAAAACAAACGGTACAACACTGTATGAGTATCTATGTGAGTAACTTCTTGAAAACTATCACTACAGCACTGCATTAGAATCATTCTATGTAACTTCTTGAAATCTAACGATATAATTCTGGGTTCTAATCTGAATGGATTATTTCTTGAAAACTAACGAAATAACTCTGTGTGAGAAAGTACATTAGTAACATTTGGAAAACTATAAATGCAATACTGTGTGAGTATTTCCACGTGTATATTTTTGAAAACCAGCGACAAAACACTGTGTGCGTTTCTACATGTGTAACTATTTGAAAACTAACCGTACAACACTGTATGAGAATCAACTTGGGAAACTAATTGAAAACTAATGATACAAAGCTGTCTTGAGAATCTACACGTGTAAAGTATTGAAAATTAATGATACAAAAATTTGCGAAAATCTAGAATTGCAACATCTAGAAAACTAATCATACAACACTGTCTGAGAATCTACACGTGCAACTTATTGAAAAATAACGAAATAACACTGGGTGAGGATCTACATTTGTAAACTATTGAAAATCAACAATACAACACTGTCTGAGAATCTACACGTGTAAAGTATTGAAAAGTAGTGACACAACACTGTGTGAGAATTTATAAGCATAACTTCTTGAAATCTAACGATACAACAGAGTTCTAAACTGAATGCATAAATTCTTGAAAACTAACAATACAACACTGTGTGAGAATCTACACCTGTAACATATTGAAAATTATCGATACAACACTGTCTGAGATTCTACACGTGTAACTTATTGAAAACTAACGATACAACACTGTCTGAGAAACTTCATATGCAACTACTTGAAAACTAATGATACTACACAGTGTGAGATTCTACATGTGTAACTTATACAAATTAACGACAAAGCACTGTTTAAGAAACTACATGTGTAACATCTTGAAAACAAATGATACACATTGTGAGAGAATCTACATGCATAACTTCTTAAACACAAACGATACAACACTGTGTAATTATCTATGTGTGTAACTACTTGAAAACTAACGATACAGCACTGTGTGAGAATCTATGTATGTAACTTCTTGAAATCTAACGATACAACTCTGAGTTCGAATCTGAATGCACACTTCTTGAAAACTAATGGAATAACTCTGAGTGAGAAACTGCATTAGTAACTTCTGGAAAACTAGTGATACAACACTGTCTGAAAATCTACACGTGTATCTCATTGAAAATTAACGATACAACACTGTGAGAGAATCTACAGGTGCAACTTATTGAAAATTAACGATACAACACTGTGTTTGAATCTATATGAAAACTAATGATATGTAACTACTTGAAAATAAAGGACACAACACTAAGAATCTACACGTGTAACTTATTGAAAATTATTGATACAACACTGTGTGAGTATCAACACGTGTAACTTATTGAAAACTAAAGGCACAACACTTTCTAAGTATCTCCATGTGTATATTATTGAAAACAAAAGATACAAAGCTGTGTGAGAATTTACACGTGTAACTTATTGTAAATTAATGACACAACAGTGTGTGAGATTCTACATGGGCAACCTGTTGACAACTAACGCTAAAAGGTTGTGTGATAATCTATAAGTGTAACTTATTAAAAACTAATGTTAAAACACTGTGTGAGATTCAACACCTGTACCTTGTTGAAAACTATCGATATAACGCCGTGTGAGATTCTGCACGTGTACCTTATTGAAAACAAACGATACAACACTTCTTGAAAACTATCGACCCAACACTGTGTGAGAATCTACATGCGTAATTTCTTGAAAAGTAACGATACAACAATTTGAGAATCTATTTATGTTCCTTTTTCAAAACTAACAATACAACACTGTATGAGAATCTACATGTGTAAATTATTGGAAATATCGATAAAACACTGTGTGAGAAAGTACATTTGCATCTTATTGAAAACTAATGACACAAAACTGTATGTGAATCTTAAGCGATACCTCTTGAAAACCATCAATACAACACTGTGTGAGGAACTACGTGTGTAACTCCTTGAAAACTAATGATACAACACTGTGTGAGAATCTACACATGTACCTTATTGAAGAATAGCCATACAGCACTGTGTGAGAATCTACACCAGTACCTTATTGAAAACAAATGATTCAACACTGTGTGAGAAAATACATGTGTAACATATGGAAAACTAATGATATAACACTGTGTGAGAATCTACACATGTAACTTCTTCAAAACTAGCCTTATATCCTTGTGTGGAAACTACATGTGTAACTTGTTGAAAACTAACAAAACAACACTGTGTGAGAATCTATAAGGGATACTTCTTGAAAACCATCAATACAACACTGTGTGAAGAACTACATTCATATCTTCTTGAAAACTAATGATACAATGCATGTGAGATTCTACACGTGTACCTTATTGAAAACAAATGAAACAACGCTGTGTGAGATTCAACACGTGTACCTTATTGAAAGCTAGCAATACAAGCTTTGTGAGAATCTACAAGTGTAACTGATTGAAACATAAATATACAACACTGTGTAAGTATCTACATGTGTACCTTATTGAAAAGTATACAACACTGTGTGAGGAACTACATGCGTAACTTCTTGAAAACTAATGATACAACCCTGTGTGAGATTCCACATGTGTACCTGTTTGATAATTAAAGATTCAATGCAGTGTAATAATTTATACGTGCATCTAATCGAAAAACTAATGATACAATGCTTTGTGAGAATATACACGTGAACTTTATTGATAACTAACAATACAACAATGTGTGAGAATCTATAAGTGTAACTATTTGAAAACAAGCAATACAACTCTGAGTGAGAAACTACATGCGTAAATTCTTGAAAATTAACGAAACAACGCTGTGTGTGATTCTATATGTGTACCCTATTTAAAAGTAACAATACGAGGATGTGTTAGATTGTACACGTGTACCTTATTGATAACAAACGACGCAGAGATGTGTGAGATTCAACAAGTTTACCGTATTGAAAACTAACGAAACAAAGCTGTGTGAGAATCTACACATGTACCTTATTGATAACTAACAATACAATACTGTGTGAGAAACTATAATCTTAACTAATTGACAACAAGCAATGCAACACTGAGTGAGAAACTTCATGCCTAACTTCCTGAAAACTAATGATACAACACTGTGTGAGTTTTTAAATGTGTACCTTATTGAAAAGTAATGTTACAATGCAGTGTGAGGTTCTACACGTGGACCTTCTTGACAAGCAACATCACAATGCTGTGTGAGTATATACAGATGTTACTTATTGAAAACTAAAGATACAACGCTGTGTGAGATTCTACACGTGTAACTTATTGAAAACTAACCATACAGCACTGTGTGAGAATCTACACATGTACCTTATTGAAAACTAACAATACAGTGCAGTGTGAAAAATCTACAAGTGTAACTTATTGATAATTCATGATACAATAGTGTTGGAGAATATATGAGAGTAATCACTAGCGATACAACACTGTGTGAGATTTCACACGTGTACCTTATTGACAACATACAACACAATGCTGTGTGAGAATCTACAGGTGTAACTTATTGAAAACTAAGGATACAACACTGTGTGAGAAACTACATGTGTAACTTATGGAAAGCTATCAATATAACAGTGTGTGAGAATTTACACATGTATCTTCTTCAAAACTAGCCTTATAAACTTGTGTGAGAAACTACATCTGTAACTTCTTGGAAACTAACGATACAACACTGCCTGAGAAAGTAAATGTGTAACTTGTTGAAAACTAACAAAACAACTCTGTGTGAGAATCTATAAGCGATACTTCTTGAAAACCATCAACACAACATTGTGTAAGGACCTACATGCGTAATTTCTTAAAAAATATTGATACACACAACGCTGTGTGTGATTCTAAACGTGTACCTTATTGAAAACTAATGATACAACAATGTGTGAGAATCTGCAGATGTACCTTATTGAAACTTAACGGTACAACCCTGTTTGAGATTCTACACATTTACCTTATTTATAACTAATGATACAACGCTGTGTAATAATATATACGTGCACCTTATCGTAACCTAATGGTACAATGCTGTGGGAGTATCTACAAGTGTACTTATTTGATAACAAACAATAAAACAATGTGTGAGAATCTATAAGTGTAACTACTTGAAAACAAGCAACACAACACTGTGTGAGAATCTATATGTGTAAATTCTTTAAAACTAACGAAACAATGCTCTCTGAGATTCTATACGTGTAAGCTATTGACAACTAACGATACAACACAGTTTGAGAATCTACCCGTGTAACTTCTTGGAAAATATCGATACAAAACTGTGTGAGAATCTACATGCGTAAATTCTGGAAAACTAACAAAACAACGCTGTGTGAGATTCTACACGTGGACCTTCTTGACAACTAACAACACAATGGTGTGTATCTACAGGTGTAACTTATTGAAAACAAAAGATACAACACTGTGTACGTATCTACACGTGTAACTTGTTGAAAACTAAAGATACAACAATGTGTGAGAATCTACACGTGTAACTTATTGAAAACTAAAGATACAACGCTGTGTGAGAATCTACACGTGTACATAATTGAAAACTAACA
>NW_024434400.1:0-8417 GCF_017639785.1 Mesocricetus auratus | reverse complement strand
TGTTGGGGAAGTCTTATGCTAATAAAGCACTGTCTGGCCAATAGGAATCTAGATAGGTGGGGCTAGGAATCCAGGAGGATTCTGGGTAGGAGAAACACAGGAGAGTCAACATGTGACGACCTGGGAGTAGGACGCCGGGAACTATTCTCCGGTAAGAAACATACTTAGATTAACAATTATGGGGTAATTACTTAAGGCAGAGCTAGCCAGTAAGAGACGAACAAGGCCAACAGCTTCATAATAAATATAGCCTCCTGTGTGTTTATTTGGGACTCATGTGGATCTAGAACCAGGCTGGCGCGGCAGAGCCCAGGCGACTGGCAGGGGATATACCAAATCGGCAAGCAAGGAAAAAGCTTCTCTTAACATAATGGTGATCAGGAGTGCGATCATGAATTTCCACGCAGAATGACAAAAGCTTTAAAGGAATTTTAGAAACAGAAGAACAGAGAGAAGCACAGATTTTTGGTAGCAGCATTTTTCTCAGGTGTGCTCTGTTTTGCTAGCCACAAGCCGAGATTCACGTGGCTCGTTTACCGGAGTCTTCCTGACTCGACATAAAAAAAAAAAACCAACAAGGTTGTTTTAAGAGACTCTACTAACGATTGAAAAGTTGTACGTACAGCTGGAAGTGGCAGCTTTTTCTGGATGTCAGCATGGACTGAGGCGGTAAGCTGGAGTCACGCTTACGCCCGCCATCTTGAAACGGCAGTTTAAAACAGCCGTGGTTTTACAGTTAAGACACATGGCCAGAAAAACGTAAAGATTTACAGTAAAGTCAGACTTGGATAAAGAAAACCTCTAAAGGTTTACAGTGTGTTTAAAAATATACGTGAGATTAAGAGAGAAAATAAAACAGCAAAGTGGTATATAAATATAAAAGCCGGTGTTGTGGTGGCGCACGCCGGTAGGATTTACTCCAGAGGCAGAGGCAGGCAGATTTCCAAAGAGAAACCCTGTCTCAGAGAAAAATAAATGAAAGTGAAAGAAATGAAGTAATAATAGATAAATAAATAAGCCACGTAAAGATGGAAATCACACAGAGAGTCTGGATACTGTACGCTATTGTGTTTTTCAATTTTTTCATTGCTAAGGAAGGAACAGCTACTGAAGTACACTTGATTATAAATGCTGCTGAATTAATCCAATTTCTATCTTTTAAAAATGCCTTGACTTCAAAATTTAAGTGTAAGGATATGTTACTTGGAAAAGGAGTTTTTATTTATGTTTCTACAGAAAATGAAAAGCTAAGGATTCCTTCCAGGCTTCTGTGGTTTGACGAACCAAGCAGTGGACCAGGTGTTCCAACAATCAAAACAGCGAAGATGATGCAGTCTTACAGACCCCGAAAATATGGACTTATACAGGTTTCTGAGTTTTGTCATAATCCCCATGGTATAAACAGCGCCCCCTTCCAGCAGGAAGCAGTTTGGAATGAGCGACGTCCCAATTCCCATCTTGTTTATAAATCTTTGTTTTCATTTAAATGGGATTGTTTATAATTGGCTAGTGATTACAGCCAATCATTTTTAATGGTAAAAAGGGGAATTATGGTGTGGGTATTGTTTTTCATTTATTGAGACAAAATCAAGGTCAATTTTGTGATGCTTATATTTCTCCTGTTGATTAAGTATTGTGCTTATACTGATCTTTTACAACGTAATGCATAATTGAATACAGACTATAGATAGTTACTTATAATAGAATTTCTAGTTACATAAGTTAGGTTTCTAGATATACAGAAATATATTTGAGATGGACAGTCTTCAAACCTCTCAAAGACCTTCAGAACATGGCATTTAAAATGGTTTAGGGTTTGTCTTGACAATGAAAAATGTCTGCTCCTGGCAGCACCAATTACGTCTGAGAGGAAGATGGGCATTGAAGAAACTCGTTATAAAGTTTGCTTTCAACATGGCAAGATTAGCCATTTGGGCAAGAACTGCTCTTGCCTGTACTTCTTGACTGTTGTTGTATCATCTGGACATGCAGGACCCACAGGAAAGTGACTACTGAACTCAGTCTTACAGGGTTCCTGCTTGATGAAGAGTCTACGAGACTTTCTGCAGGACAAAGAAAAATGACTGACAGACTGCCAATGCAGATGGACAGTTTGAAATTTCCTGCTTTGCTGAGAAGTGTTCCAGACACATTGTGGCCTATGGGCTGAAGATGGATGCCCCAACGTTACAGAGGAACTTCGGGTGACTGTCCAGGTAGTAAGATGTCTCTGTCAATCCTAGCGTTCACATATTATCCTTCTGTGGTCTTTGATGGAGTTGAAGACAGATAGTTATAATTATAGTTTTCCTTAGTTATGATAAAAGATAAGCTACATATAGGACTTTGGACTCACAAGGATGGGATGGATGATATTTTCTTTAAATCTTGCTAAAATATTGTAACTATGTTCTTACTTGATAACTGTTCTGTTATATACAATTTGACTATGTTAAAGTTAAGACCTTTCTTTTTGTTTAAACAGAAAAGAGGAGATGTTGGGGAAGTCTTATGCTAATAAAGCACTGTCTGGCCAATAGGAATCTAGATAGGTGGGGCTAGGAATCCAGGAGGATTCTGGGTAGGAGAAACACAGGAGAGTCAACATGTGACGACATGGGAGTAGGACGCCGGGAACTATTCTCCGGTAAGAAACATACTTAGATTAACAATTATGGGGTAATTACTTAAGGCAGAGCTAGCCAGTAAGAGACGAACAAGGCCAACAGCTTCATAATTAATATAGCCTCCTGTGTGTTTATTTGGGACTCATGTGGATCTAGAACCAGGCTGGCGCGGCAGAGCCCAGGCGACTGGCGGGGGGATATACCAAATCGGCAAGCAAGGAAAAAGCTTCTCTTAACAATGGGTGTCAATGTCTTCTTAAATTATAACTAGTTTCACTGGATGAATTACACATAGAGCAGTAAATGATGAGTAATCTTAATTAACTTCCAAACACTAACTCTAAGAATAACTTTTGTATTTCATGTCTTCAACTTGTCAGAACCCAACAAGGCACTAACTGGTGTTTTATGACTTATACTATCAAAACAAGCACACCAAGATTTTCAGAAATGTTTAAGAAGTAGACTTTTAAAGTACAGCATAGTACAGAAAAATATATAATAGAATATTTGATTTTTGAGAAGGTATCACTTTTTTCTAAACCTTTTTTTTTAACCTTTGTTTTATTTTTCAGAAGTCCCAACTCTTAGGTCTCTTACAGGCAGGAAAGAAGATAATACAAGTACAAGCATCTTACTGGAGTTTTCATATATGACCCATATGGAAAAATACCTGTGAAAGAATCAGGATTAACTTCCTAGGGCAATGTGACAGAGGCATTTGTGAGCAGAAATTTTTAAATAGAACACACAATCCAGTCATAAGAGTAGATCAAATCAAGAACTGGCCTCCAGTAACTCCTCTGAGTTTCCTGTAACTGATTTCTCCTGCTGCCCCTGACTTCTGGGAATCTTGGAAAACTTTGGGAAAATCTGGAAACAAGTTTCTTAGTGTCTGAAATAAAAGCTGTAGGAGTATGTACTCTAAATGTTTTTCCCATATAAGCCCTTCCCACTTTACCCAGCTTATAAGCACGAAAGCACTGTCTTTTTCAAGGGCCAGTGCTATACACTGTTATAGAGTATATAGATTTATATCAGCTTCTACAAAGATCATAGGCCAGCATCATTGATTCCCCTAATAATTCAGAGAAGTTAAAATCAATTGCCTTCTTAGATTGGCATATTGTATAATAGATGAAATGTGTTAATATTTTTTCAAAAGTAAATTAATTCCATAGTGATGAAAGCAAGTCAGAATCACACTTGTATTATTGAGCCTCTACAAATCACTGTCTTGTCCTTTGACTTCTTAGGGCTCATCCTCTTTACATGTTAAATTGATATCAGATTATCCTAAAAAATCACCTAATTTGCCTCTCAATTGATTATTTAGGTGAGGAATTGGTAATTTCTAAGAATTTATAATTACTGTTAAGTTAGAGTGTGTTGTTTTAGATTTATTATAATTTAATTTAATCTAATGATTATTAGTTGACAATTTAATATTGCCTGAAATAACTCAGACTGAAATATGTTTCCAGTTAGATGTGTTTATGTATGCTGATTTTAGTTCTTACAATATTTAAAGATAAATCCCTGCCTGAAGATTTAGATTGGCAGAGCGATCTTCAGTTCCCTCAGTTTTGAAATTTTAATGTGCAAGTCTTTCTCAAGTACTATTACTCATATATTAGAACTGATAGATGAAGTGAGGAAGAATGAGTAGTTCACAAGAGTCATAAAACTTCCTGTTTCATGGATGCCTCTTTCAACAACTTTTAAACATTTCTGTCCTTTTGCTGTTCAACTCAATATAGGTGTATCACATTGCTGGTACTAGACACATATTGATGTATAGTCTTTGCATACATACAAAACCAGAAATACTTTGTTTACCTGACATTAAATGGAAAATATGTTGTTATCCTGTAATATGCTATAATCATTAATAATTGGAAAGATATAACTGCTATATAGCACTATAAATTGAATGTCTGTAGCTACAAGGGGCTGCTTTCTGGTCAATCAGCTCTATGTAGGGGTTCTAAGGAATTGGGGGAGAATTTGGATAATCAAGAATCTGAAATAGGAGAAAATACAATTAAAAAGAAGTTTCCTAATAAATACTATGTTAACAGAATTTTCAAAGAACTTAGCCTAACTCTAGATGCCTACTGCCTCTGTTTACAATAATAAATTAGAAGACCAAAAATAACTTTCAGAATCCTCCAGAAATTACACCTATGTCATATCACCAAGATTCACATTTCTTGGTCATATATAAGTGCATACATACATTTACTTACATCTCATAAGAACATGTATCCAGACTTATGTCATCTTATAGATCCAGAAAACAGGGATCTTCTTTATAAGCACCAAACAAGCACAGCACAATTCTGCAGGAGCCAATATATAGGCAACAAATACATTCCTCACCTTTAATACTCTGGAGTGTTACTGTCATCAACACCGAGATATATAAAAAGTCATTGCAATGTTTAGAAAGTAATTGTGAAATGACGTCACTGGACTGTAGTGACCACGAGACCCACAAGAGAGTTGAGATCTCAGAAATTGCCTCCATTAGAGATAATTACATGAGAGAGTTTGTTTACTCACAAGAACAATTCAGATATTCAACAAATGGAACAAGAAGCAGAACTACAAAATGATTTATCTTACTACAGACCATACAGTGTGGTGGAAAAAAACCAAGGAGTAATTTTATGATTAGTTCATTATATATCTATATACAAGCTTCAGTGAGTGTGTATACACTTGATAAGTATTCATGTGCCTTTTCATAACACAGAGCCAAAAACTATCTTGCTGTGTTAATTCCTGGAAGGATGTGTGATCACACTCTTGGTTTCTAAGCCACGGATTCTAGACTAAGGTCCAATTGACTTGTTATACAAAAAACTTGATCCTTTAAAACAATATTCTGTCTCATACACTTAAATATATTCAGAACACTAGACACACACATTCAGTTTACAAAGAAGAAATATGTGTAAAACCAGTCTTTTTTACTTTCCAGAATGAAATGTGAATACAATGCTTTTTTATTTATTTATTTTTCAGTTTAAATTTAGATAAGAAACAAGGTTGCTTCACAAGTCAGTTCCAGGTCCCTCTGCCTTTCCCTCCCCTCCTCCCGTGCCCTCCCCCAGCCCCCCATTATCTCCTCATTTCCCCAGGGAGGGTGAGGCCCTCCATGGGGGTGTCCATAGTGTGTCATTTCATATAGGGCAGGGCCTAGACCCTTTCCCAAGAGTTCTGGGTGAGAGTGCACCTCACATTGTTCTATTGGAGTCCAAAGTCCGTGTGTATACTTGGGATGGGTACTGATCTGCTGCCCAAGGCTCAATAGATTCCCTAGGCCTCTTCACTGACACCCAGATTCAGGGGGTCTTGATCAGTCCCATGCTGGCTTCCCAGGCTAATGCCTGGGATTCAAGAGTTAACCTTTGTCTGGTCAGCTGTTTCTGGGGGTTAAACCAGCCCAGTCTTAATCCCTTTGATCATCAGTCCTCCCTCTCTGTTACTGGCTTTCTTGAGTTCAGCTCAGTACTTAACCAAGGGAGTCTGCCTCTTCCTCGATCAGCCACTAAATAAAGTTTCTGTTTCCCAGACTGTCTGGCCATGGGATTGTAGGCTGGCACTCCCCAGATCTATGTCTAAAATCCATATATGAGAGAGTACATGCCATGTTTCTCTTTTTGTGACTGGGTTACCTCACTCAGGATGGTTTCTTCTAGTGTCATCCATTTGCCTGCGAATCTCATGATTCCATTATTTTTTTCTGCTGAATAGTACTCCATTGTGTAGATGTACCACATTTTCTCTATCCACTCTTCAGGTGAGGGACATCTAGGTTCCTTCCAAGTTCTGGCAATTACAAATAAAGCTGCTATGAACATAGTGGAACAGACATCTTTGTTGTATGAATGGGCATCTTTTGGATATATGCCTAAGAGTGGAGTTGCTGGGTCTTGTGGTAGGTTTATTCCCATTTTTCTGAGGAATCTCCACACTGATTTCCAAAGTGGCTGAACCAGTTGGCATTCCCACCAGCAATGGAGGAGTGTCCCCCTTTCACCACATTCTCTCCAGCATAAATTGTCATTGGTGTTTTTGATTTTAGCCATTCTGACAGGGGTGAGGTGGTATCTGAGAGTTGTTTTGATTTGCATTTCCCGGATGGCTAAGGATGTTGAGCACTTTCTCAAGTGCCTCTCAGCCATTTTAGACTCCTCTATTGAAAACTCTCTATTTAGTTCTGCAGCCCACTTTTTAATAGGGTCCTTTGGTGTTTTGGAGACTTGCTTCTTGAGTTCTTTGTAAATTTTGGAGATCAACCCTCTGTCAGATGTGGGATTAGTGAATATTTTTTCCCATTCTGTGGGCTGCCTTTTTGTCTTGCTGACTGTGTCCTTTGCCTTACAGAAGCTTCTCAGTTTCAGTATGTCCCATTTATTAATTGTTGATCTTACTGCCTGTGCTACTGGTGTTATGTTCAGGAAGCTGTCTCCTGTACCAATTCGTTCAAGGGTACCACCCACTTTCTCTTCTAAGAGGTTCAGTGTGGCTGGATTTATGTTGAGGTCTTTGATCCATTTGGACTTAAGTTTTGTGCATGGTGATAGACATGGATCAATCTGCATTCTTCTACATGCCAGTCTCCAATTATGCCAGCACCATTTGTTGAAGATGCTTTCTTTATTCCATTGTATATTTTTAGCTTCTTTGTCAAAGATCAGATGTTCGTAGGTGTGTGGGTTAATACCCGGGTTTTCAATTCGATTCCATTGGTCTACCTGTCTATTTTTGTGCCAATACCAAGCTGTTTTCAGGACTAAAGCTCTATAATAGAGCTTGAGGTCAGGGATGGTGATGCCTCCGGACGTTGCCTTGTTGAACAGGGTTGTTTTGGCTATCCTGGGTCTTTTGTTTTTCCATACAAAATTGATTATTGTTCTTTCAAGGTCTGTGAAGAACTGTGCTGGGATTTTAATGGGGACTGCATTGAATCTGTAGATTGCTTTTGGCAGGATTGCCATTTTTACTACATTGATCCTACCTATCCAAGAGCATGGGAGATCTTTCCATTTTCTGAGGGATTCTTTAATTTCTTTCTTTAAAGATTCAAAGTTCTTACGATACAGGTCTTTCACTTGTTTGGTTAGCGTTACCCCAAGGTATTTTATGTTGTTTGTGGCAATTGTAAAGGGTGATGTTTCTCTGATTTCTCTTTCAGCCCTTTTATCATCTGTACATAGTAGGGCTACTGATTTTCTTGAGTTGATCTTGTAGCCTGCCACTTTGCTGAAGGTGTTAATCAGCTGTAAGAGTTCCCTGGTAGAGTTCTTTGGGTCATTGATGTAAACTATCATATCATCTGCAAACAGTGAAAGTTTGACCTCTTCCTTCCCAATTTGTATCCCCTTGATCCCCCTTTGTTGTCGTATGGCAATAGCTAGAACTTCAAGTACCATGTTGAAAAGGTATGGAGAGAGTGGACAGCCTTGTTTTGTTCCTGATTTTAGAGGAATTGCGTTGAGTTTCTGTCCATTTAGTTTGATGTTGGCTGTTGGTTTACTGTATATAGCTTTTATTATGTTTAAATATGTCCCTGTTATCCCAGATCTCTCCAAGACCTTTATCATGAAGGGGTGTTGGATTTTGTCAAAGGCTTTTTCAGCATCTAGTGAGATGATCATGGGGGTGTCCATAGTCTGTCATTTCTTTTTTTTGTTTTTTTTATCATTTTTTATTTTAATTTTAAATAGCTTGTTTTACATGTCAATCCCAGTTCCCTCTCCCTCCCATCCTCCCTCACTC
>NW_024434399.1:0-5494 GCF_017639785.1 Mesocricetus auratus | reverse complement strand
CTGTTCTGGATTTAATTTTGGCAAGTTATATCCGTCCAGAAAATGGTTCATTTTCTTTGAATTTTCAAATTTTGTGGAGGACAGGTTTTCAAAGTATGACCTTAATTTTCTCATATTCCGTTGTTATGTCCACATTTTCATTTCTGATTGTGTTAATTTGCATATTCATACTCTACTATTTGGTAAGTTTGGAAAAGGTTTGTTTATCTTGTTGATTTTCTCAAAGAACCAACTTTTTGTTATGTTGATTCTTTGTATTATTTTCCTAGTTTTTACTTCATTGATATCAGCCCTCAGTTTGATTATTTCCTATTGTCTACTCCTCCGGGGTAAGTTTGGTTTTTGGGTTCTAGAGTTTTCAGCTGTGCTGGTTTTCTCTAGTATAACTATTTTCCAGTTATACCTATTTTTTGTACCTGCTGAGGTTTGATATGTTGCAAAGTATGTGGTTGATTTTTGAGAAGGTTCAATGTGATGTTGAGAAGAAGCTATATTCATTTTTATGTGGATGGAATGTTATATTGATATCTGTTAATTCCAATCGGGTCATAATTTCTATTAGTTCCTTTGATTCTTTGATAAGTTTCTGTCGGTTAATCCTGTGTAGTGGTGAGATTTGTTTGTTGAAGTCTCCCACTATAAGTGTGTGTGCCTTTAGATGTTATCTGAGTTTTATTAATGCTTCTTTTACAAACGTGGATGCCTTTGTATTTGGGGCAAAGGTGTTCAGAATTATAATTCATCTTGGTGTATTTCTCTTATGATGAGTATGTAATGACATGCTTTATCAGTTTTGATTGATATTATATTAAAATATAATTTTTTCCAAAGAAATTTACCCAAGATTCATGTGGGGTTAGCAATCCCAATATCTAACAAATTAAATTAAAAAGACTAATGACAGTTTACTCTGTATGGATTTGGAGAAAGGGGTACACTCCTCCACTGCTGGTGGGAGTGCCACCTTGTGGAGCCACTTTGGAGATCAGTATGGAGATTCCTCAGAATAATGGAAATCAGTCTACTTCAAGATCCAGCAATTCCACTCTTAGGAATATATCCAAAATATGTACCCTCATAGAATAAGGACATCTGCTCAACTATGTTCATAGCAGCATGATTTGTAATAGCCCGAACCTGGAAAGAGCCAAGATGCCCCTCACCTGAAGAGTGGATAGAGAAAATGTGGTATATTTACACAATGGAATATTACTCAGCAGAAAAAAATGGATCTTGAAATTTGCAGACAAATGGATGGTCCTAGAAGTAACCATCCTGAGTGAGGTTACCCAGATGTCTCTAGTATCTTTTGTGGGTTGTCTTTTATATGGAACAAAAATGGAATGTATGTTCCCTGACAATTTCATGATGGCTCTGAAGCAAAGACCTATCATAGATAACAAGTTGTCTCAATGACAACAATTTTTCCACCTGGGATAAATCACTATCTTTCCAGGAAGGCTGTCTTTGTGTAAATGACTTTTTCTGCAAGTGTTTCTATACTTTTACCATAACCGTTGTCCCGTGGAATTAGGCCATATGAGAATAAATGACTCAAAATAATAAATGAGTCTTTTATATCAGAATGTACATCCAAGAAGTATGCCAAATGTCCATGAAATGTGTGCCGATTAAATTCTTACTATTTTCTTTTCCTAAACATCGTTGTGTCATTGCAAATAAGATTCTACTACTTCTTGTTTTCAATATGAGGTAGCACACAGTATTCTCCTACAACATGTAACAACAAAGCAAAACAGAAGATTAATCTGAATATTAATACAAAAATCCCATCCACTTTTATTAATAAAGGTCTGTTCTCAGATGAGGAACACGGTGAGGGGTGGGGGGGAGTGGGAGCTGGGAAGAAGAAAGAGGAAGAGAGAGTAGGTCATGGGGGAAGAGCAAGGTTGAGTGGGGGGGGTAGAATAGGAGGAAGATGGAATCATAGGTTAGAAGACAGATCAGGCACCAGTGTGACCTCTAGTGATCTAAGGGAAGACACCAATTGGCAAGCTAAGCAATAGTAAAGATACCACCTCGAATGCCCTTCCTGATAATGAACTTGATGTCTATAACCATCCTGAAGCCTTCATCCAGTGACTGATGGAAGCAGAGGCAAACACCCACAGTTAAGCACTGAACTGAACCCAAGGAACCCAGTGACAGAGAGAGAGGAGTGATGAGCAAATTGGCAAAGAATGGGCTGGCAAAACCAGCAGAGACAGCTGATCTGAACAGGGGAGAGCTCTTGGACCCCAGACCGACAGCACAGAGGCCAGCATGGGACTGATCTGGATCCCCTGAATGTGAGTGTCAGTGAGGAGACCTGGGCAAGCTATGGGGCCTTGAGCAGTGGATCAGTGTATATCTCTGGAATACAAACAGACATCGTGTGCCCATAGTACAAAGAGGGATGCTCTCTCAGCCTGGACTCTTAGGGGAGTGCCTGGACCCTACCCTAGGTGAAATGATAGACTCAAGATATCCCCTATGTGGAAGGAATTGGCAATAGGGTGGGAGGCTGGGGAGTATGGGGTGTGTGGGAGGAGGGGAGGGAGAGGGAACTTGGATTGACATGTAAAACAAGCTATTTAAAATTAAAATTAAAAAAAGAAATGAGAAAAAGCATGGTCTGTTTTCCTGATGAAACTTGAAAGGAAAAAATACTATGGAAAGTGAAAAGAGAGGAAAAATTAAAGAGGGCAGAAGTGTGGAAAACAACTTCCTTAAATTAACTATATGGAATCTTCATCAAAATCACTAATGGCTATCAATAGGAATAGAACTATGTAGGTAGGAATACAAAGATAGATAGACACACAGAGAGATAGATAGATTAATGGAGCAAGAAAAATATATAAAATTACAAGCAGCCATGAACAAAAAATATCTCAAAAAATTTTGGGAAGAATAAGTTATAATTACTAATTTATATTGTTTTCGGGAAAATTCTTTCTCCCTCACACTCCAGAATATCTGATGCCCTCTTCTAAACTCAGCAGGAACCTTAAATGCAGTGCACACACCAATTCGGAGAAACACATATACAGTACATAATTATTTTAAATTAAAAGTATTAAATGACACAAATTAGAAAATGAGATGTGAGAAATTATTTCCTTTTTCTGTTTCACTGTAATTGGAATTACGTAGGACACACATTGCTAGGAATTTCTGTGAAGGCATTTTCACAAATGAGGTATAGACAACATATATCCTGAAATGGCTTGTTACCAGGAGGCTTGGGTCCCTAAATGAAGAAAAATCTATAAAGAATAGGGCTTGGAAGATGTTTCAGTTGGTTAAAGCACTTGCTGCTCTAGCATGACTATATTAGTTTAAATCCATGCCACCTACATAAACTATGACACATTTTTGTACATGCCTTTACTTTTAGTACTGGGGGACCGAGGTAGGGAGATACCAGGAGCTTACTGAACATCCAACTTTGCTAGAACAGTAGGAATCTACTTCAATGACAATACAATCTAAAAGGAAATGTGAGGGCTCAAAATGTTAAAGGAGGAACTTCCAATGACTTCTTAAATACTGAACATGTGCTCATACACCCATACAATAAGTATACCAACACATGAACATCTACATGTTCATAGACACCAGAAATCAATTAAAGACACAGACACACAATTATAAGTAATAATAGAAAAGAAAATTAGATGAACAATATCTCATGTCTCCATTCTTCCTTATTGCAAATGTGATATGATTATCCATGTGGTGTGTGCTCCAGGTGTCATTCATTCTCTTTGAGGCAGGACTCAATTTATCTGACAATATTTAAATCTCCACATCTTTCAGTCTTTTCTTGTCATACTTTTCGTTGCATTAACATGAAATGTAACTTATATTTATGAAAACAGAAATTTTGCTATTTACAGACACAGAAAAAAACGTAGGTGGTAAACATCCAATGGAAAACTTTTCCAATATCTGTTTTTGTATGTGTCTATGTAGCATGAAAAATGAAGACCACATAACATAAACATAAATGAAGAATATATAATATATATCAGTAAACGATAAAGACAGCATTGATAGACTTCATAGAAATTAAAGGACACAGAGTTGATCTCATTTGCTAAAACACCTAAAAATTCCACTCACAGATCAACTTCCACTCTGTACATTATGGAAAACATCACATAGTATTTTTTCATTATACCTGTCAATCTTTACAAGTACAAAGTAGGTTCAGAAGTTCTACAAGGTAAACAAAATTAAGAAATTTGGAAATATAAAAATCCACAAAACCACAATCAGCTTAGTATCCACATATCTGCATAGAGAAATCCAATTTCAGACACACATAAATAGGAAAGAACAATTTTCCTGTTATGTAACAAGTGAATGAATTTATCATTCAGGTGTTTTTATTATACTGCATAAAGGGTTCAGTGTATAATGTTCAATATCCCCCAAAATAACATTAAAAAATCAAATGGATTGTAGTGAAAGTCTTCATTTAAAAAACTAGTTAATTTACTCAGGGAGGCCCAGATCTCAGTTAAAAACACAAAACACAAAGTAGGCAGGTTCTCACGAACCACACCTGAGTTTGAATTCTGGCTTACATATATGTGTGTTCGCATACAAGTGAACTTATACCCATCCACATGTAAACAAATACACAAGGATGCTTGTGACAAAACAATAAAACTGCAGAGGATATAAGGTGATAAAATCAGAAACTTAGGCAAAGTAGCATTTAGCATCCCCTACATCACTAGAACAGTAATCATATCTTCAAAAAATTATCCATAACTACAACTGTAAAATTACGAAACTCTAAGCTACAGCAGAAAACTGCATTTCTTATCTATATACATTGGCAATTTACAAAGATTACATACTGAATAATGAATCAGACATATTTATTTTTAAAATTATATATATTTACATTTTTATATGAGTTTTGCTAGAATGTACATTTGGGTACCTCATTAATGCACGATGTTCAGGAGGCAGAAAAGAGCATCAGATACCCTGGAAATGAATCTATATAGAGATGTGAACTCTCTCACTCGCTGCCTAGCCTGTGTCCAAGAATGTGTGGAGGGTGTAGGGATTGATGACACATAGACCAGCCAGTGATGCAAAGAAAGCTTCAAGAAGACTTCCAGAAGGCTCCTCAAGAAGGCTCTGCTTTATTCCTACCCTGGCTGGTTATATATACCCTGACACCAGAGGTGGGTCAGGAAGAGGCAGTTAATCTTTGGAAAAGGTCAAGATTAGGGTGTTCCCATGGGCTAGCCCTTAACAGGAACTTATTGCTCCAGTCAACGTATTGTTTTTAGTAAACATGTTTTTAGTAAACATTGTCTTACAGCTGCCTTCTCCCAGGTTTATGGGGAAGTGGGCCTCTGGCCAAGGACTGTTGTTCCCACAGTGAACAACCAAGGTGATATAAGGAACTCAAATTGTGTCCTCTAGCAAGAGCAACAAAGGCCCTGGACCCATGAGTCTTCATTCC
>NW_024434398.1:0-7218 GCF_017639785.1 Mesocricetus auratus | reverse complement strand
TACCCCAATCAAAAAACGGGTCACGGGGCCCATGGTCCCAGGGCCCTCAGAAATATGGGAACCAATTTCAGAAAAGCAATCAAGAGGAAGTAGAGGTTTCCGAGGAACCTCCGGAATGGACTTGCGTGCCGCCTCCGACTTCTTACTCATGCCCCAAATGAATGTTCAACCGGTCCCAGTCCATTCCCCTGGACCTTTGCCCCTGCCACCATTGGGCTTATTCTGGGCCGTGGCTCCTTAACTTTACAGGGACTCATTATATATCCTGGGATTGTTGACCCATATCATAAAGAGGAGATTCAAGTTCTCTGTTCTAGCCCTCGGGGTGTATTTTCTATAAAGCAGGGAGATAGAATTGCACAACTGGTGTTGCTGCCCTCCCTCGGGGATGGAGAAACCTACACTTTACAAAAAAGGGCTATGGGATCTTCTGGAAGTGATTCAGCCTATCTGGCTATACCCCTAAATGAGAGACCTACAATAAAATTGTTAATTAATGGAAAAGAATTTGAAGGGATAATGGATTCGGGAGCAGACAAAAGCATTATTTCACTCCATTGGTGGCCGAAGTCTTGGCCCACTGTTGTTTCATCTCATTCTCTACAAGGTCTTGGATACCAGTCCTCTCCTGCCATCAGTGCCTCAGCCTTAACCTGGCGGGATGCTGAAGGCAAACAGGGATGTTTTACCCCCTATGTGTTGCCACTCCCTGTAAATTTATGGGGACGAGATGTGTTACAAGCCATGGGCATGACCCTAACTAATGAATACTCCCCCAGGCATCAGCCATTATGGCAAAGATGGGGTATACAAATGGTAGAGGCTTGGGTAGGCAAGAACAAGGCAGAATAAAACCCATTACGCAACACGGAAATCGGGGTAGAAAAGGACTGGGTTTTATTTAGGGGCCGTTGAGGCTTCACGACCCATACCATGGAAAACAGAGGAGCCGTTATGGGTCTCTCAATGGCCTCTATCCTCTGAAAAATTAGAGGCTGTCACAAGATTAGTGCAAGAACAGGAACGGCTGGGGCATCTAGAGCCTTCTACCTCCCCATGGAATACACCAATTTTTGTTATTAAGAAGAAATCTGGGAAGTGGAGATTACTCCACGACCTGCGGGCCATTAACAATCAGATGCATCTTTTTGGCCCTGTTCAAAGAGGCCTTCCTTTGCTTTCTGCACTTCCTCAAGATTGGAAGCTTATTATTATAGATATTAAGGATTGTTTCTTCTCTATTCCACTTTACCCACGGGATAGACCAAGGTTTGCCTTCACTATCCCTTCTCTTAATCATATGGAACCAGACAAGAGATTTCAGTGGAAGGTACTGCCGCAAGGCATGGCCAATAGCCCAACAATATGTCAGCTATATGTGCAGGAGGCTTTGGAGCCAATTAGGAAGCAATTTACATCTTTAATCGTTATCCATTATATGGACGATATTCTTATTTGTCACAAAGAGTTAGATGTTTTACAAAAGGCTTTTCCCATGCTGGTGGCTGAATTAAAACAGTGGGGATTAGAGATTGCCTCAGAAAAGGTTCAAATTGCAGATACAGGGCTCTTTTTGGGCTCAAAGATTACTCCCAAAAATATAGTTCCTCAGAAAATAGAAATTCGCAAAGACCACTTACAAACATTAAATGATTTTCAGAAACTTCTGGGAGATATAAATTGGTTGAGGCCCTTTTTTAAAAATTCCATCTGCTGATCTAAAACCCCTCTTCGATCTCCTGGAGGGTGAGCCTCATATCTCCTCACCCAGAAAATTTACCCCTGCCGCCCACCGAGCCTTACAGATGGTGGAAGAGGCCTTACAGGAAGCACAATTACAACGAATTGAGGAGTCACTACCTTTTAATCTGTGTGTTTTTAAGACAGCTCAATTGCCAACTGCAGTCCTGTGGCAACATGGACCATTACTTTGGATTCATCCAAATGCTTCCCCTGCTAAGATTATTGACTGGTACCCTGATGCTGTTGCACAGCTCGCGCTCGCGGAATAAAAGCAGCTGTTACACATTTTGGCAGGGATCCTGATTCCTTGATTGTGCCTTATACTGCTGCACAAGTTCAGACCTTGGCAGCCACATCTAGTGATTGGGCAGTTTTAGTTACTTCCTTTTCAGGACAAATTGATAATCATTTTCCAAAGCATCCAATTTTACAGTTTGCCCTAAACCAGGCTATAGTGTTTCCACAAGTGACAGCTAAAGACCCACTCCCAGATGGGACTGTGGTGTACACTGATGGATCAAAAACTGGTATGGGAGCTTATGTGGTCAAGGATAGGGTTATATCTAAACAATATAATGAAACTTCACCTCAAGTTGTAGAATGTCTGATAGTACTGGAGGTTCTTGAGGCTTTTCCAGGACCCCTCAATATTGTATCAGATTCCTCTTATGTGGTTAATGCAGTTAATCTCCTTGAGATAGCTGGAATAATAAGATCCTCCAGCAGAGTTGCTAACATCTTTCAGAAGATACAAGCTGCCTTGTTAAATAGGAGATTTCCTGTTTTCATTACCCATGTCCGAGCACATTCTGGACTCCCAGGTCCCATGTCCTTAGGGAATGACTTAGCGGACAAGGCTACAAAGCTGGTGGCCGCTGCCTTGTCTACCCATGCACAAGCAGCAAAAGAATTCCATAAGCGCTTTCATGTGACGGCTGAGACCTTGCGCCGTCGTTTTGCTCTATCCAGGAAAGAGGCTAGGGAAATTGTTACTCACTGCCAGAATTGCTGCGAATTCTTACCTACTCCCCACATGGGAATAAACCCACGTGGCATTAGACCATTGCAGATGTGGCAGATGGATGTTACTCATATTCCCTCTTTTGGAAGGCTTCAATATGTTCATGTTTCTGTTGACACCTGTTCTGGCGTAATGTTTGCCACACCCCTAACAGGGGAAAAGGCCTCATATGTGATTCAACATTGCCTTGAGGCCTGGAGTGCTTGGGGAAAACCCAGAATTTTAAAAACAGACAATGGACCAGCATATACCTCTCAAAAATTCCGACAGTTTTGTCGGCAAATGGATGTTACCCATCTAACTGGCCTACCTTATAACCCTCAAGGACAGGGCATTGTGGAACGTGCCCATCGTACACTCAAATCATATCTGATTAAACAAAAGGGGAGTATTGAGGATGTTCTACCCTCGGTACCAAGAGTTGCTGTATCCATGGCACTTTTTACCCTTAATTTCTTGAACTGTGATGCCCAAGGCCACACTGCGGCTGATCGCCACAGTTTAGAGCCTGATAGGCCAAAAGAAATGGTAAAATGGAAAGATGTCTTGACTGATCTCTGGAAAGGCCCGGATCCTATTCTTATAAGATCCAGGGGAGCTGTGTGTGTTTTTCCACAGGAGGAAGAAAACCCCCTGTGGATCCCTGAAAGACTCACTCGAAGAGCTCCTTCACAACTCCAGAATAAGAAGGATGGAGGCCAAGTGGGTGATGAAGACTCTCCTACTCGGGATGATGGTTCCTAGTATGATGGGAGAGTTACGGTGGGCCATCATGTCTACCTTCCCCCTACCGATGCCAGTGATGCAGAATGCCCAGGTGTTCCCTAGATTTTTCACAAATAATAGAGAGTTGGGGCTTGCCTTTTTGCCTTTAGATCCTCAGATACAGAGTTTTCAGGATGAGAGAACCTTGTCATTAGTAGGAAGCTTGTGCTTTACTGTGATTTCTTCATTAAAGGATAATTTTATTCATATGGATCCAGAAAGATCTAATGCTAATCCTTTTGAATTAATGGAAGCTGTACTGATCTTTCTCCTATGATAGTGAGAAGGGACAGATTACTTTTGATTGGAAAGGGGCATTAGGCAACAGTCTGAGTGAGGGACAGAGCTCTGGATCATCTGATTGGTCCTCCTCCAATGTTAAGTATACCCCTTTTAAGAGAACTAATTATTCAGCTGCCCTTTATTTGGGTTGTGAGTAATGATACCTTAGGTAAGAATCAGAAAGAAATAAATTGTTCTGCTTAGAATTGTTTTTATGCATTATGCTGGGATGCTATTAAGCACCCTTTTGCTTTGGTAATGCGCATGCCTCGATTTATTCCAGCTCCTGTTGAGGCGCCAAGTAATTTGAGTTTGTTTAGGGAAAAGCGAGATTTTTGGGATCTCTGCTATTATTGTGGGCCTGATAGCCACCGCCGCGGTTACCGCCGCGGTTACCGCCTCGGCCCTTGCACTTTCTGCCACTGTGCAGACAACTCAAACCATTAATGAACTATAGGCCACTGTGACCATGGTCCTAGATAAACAGGCCACTGCCAATTCTCAGATACAAGGAGGCCTGATGTTGGTAAACCAACAGATTAATTTGGTTCAGGAACAATTGGATATATTGTGGCAGATGGCCAAATTGGGATGTGAACAAAGTTGCCTGGCCTTTGTGTCACTTAGTACAATATGAGAATTTTACAAGAGCAGCTAACCTGTCAAAAGCTCTGTCTCAACATTTATTACAGAATTGGACTTTTGAGTTTGAGCAGACACTCCGTGAGTTGAGAATGGCGATCCTGCAAGTGAATTCGACGCATCTGGATCTTTCTCTGATGGAAGACCTCTCCCCCTGGATTTCATCTGCATTTTCTTATTTTAAGGAATGGGTGGGGGTAGGATCATTTAGCCTAGTTCTCTGCTGTGGAATAGTGTTGATGCTTTGGATGGTGTGTACGCTCAGAGCCCAAACAAAAGGAGAAAGTGGTGGTGGCACAAGCACTTGCTGCCTTAGAACACGGAGCATCCCCTGACATTTGGTTAACCATGTTAAAGCAATAGGTCGCTGGCCTCCCAGCTCTTGCACCCCACGAGGCTAGTCTCATTGCACGGGATAGAGTGGGTAGGCTTCAGCAGCCCAAGGAGTTGCAAGGCTAAGCACTGCACAGGAGAGGTCTGCGGTATAACGACTTTCTCCTGGGAGATAAGTCATCTTGCATGAAGGTTCTATGTCATGATCTCCTTCCCCCAGAAAAAAGACATCGGACTGGTCAGGACTTCCTCTGGGGATAAGACCCTGGAGAGGAGCTTTGTACATGTTCCGAATTTGCACATGGGGATTTGATCTCAATCTCCACTCCAAAGTTGTGGGTGTCCTATTGCTTCAAAAATAAATGAATAGGGGGAGATGTGAGGAGCCGCCCTCGCTATCGCTATTGCCGTTAGAAGATGGCGCTGACATCCACTGTCAGTTGGAGTTAACTGTCGCTGTCAGTTGGAGTTAACTGTCGCTGTCAGTTGGAGTTAACTGTCGCTGTCAGTTGGAGTTAACTGTCGCTGTCAGTTGGAGTTAACTGTCGCTGTCAGTTGGAGTTAACTGTCGCTGTCAGTTGGAGTTAACCGTTTAAACTGTGCCTCTCCCGTGACGTCATCTGGGGTGATGTGCAAACCACCAATCCCGGCTCTACACATCTCACTCGGAGCTCCTAGGCTTATATAAGGGGCTGGGTTTCTTAGCTTGGGGTCTCCCTCTAAGAAGCTGATCATCTATCTCTCAAGATGCATTAAAGCTTTACTGCAGAAGGATCCGAGTGTTCTGCGTCGTTCTTGCTGGCGAGACGGTAGCGCGGGACACACACTCAGCAACAGAAAAACAAATATGACACCGCCAGATTCTAGAGACTCCACACCAGCAAGTTTCCAACATTCCAATGAAAATGAAGCAGAAGAGAATGACCTTAAAACCACTTTCATGAAAATGATAGAGTCCCTAAAAGAGGATATAGGAAAATCTCTCAAAGAAATGGAAGAAGAAACGAAGCAAAAATGCAAGAAATGGAAGAAAAAGCAAACCAAAAAATGCAAGAAATGGAAGAAAGAACAAATCGAAAAATTCATAAAAGGCAACAAATGGATGAAAAGATAAACCAAAAATTGCAAGAAACAATACAAACACTGCAAGAGTTGAAAACTGATAGAGACAAAAAAAAAACACAATCTGAAGAAAGGCAGGAAATAGAAAAGCTGGGCAAACCGTCAGGTACTACCGATACAAGCATTACCAACAGAATAGAAGAGATGGAAGAGAGAATCTCAAATGTTGAAGATACACTAGGAGAAATAGATTCATCAACCAAAGAAAACCTTAAGTCCAACAAATCCTTAACACAAAACATCCAGGAAATATGGGACACCATGAAATGATCAAACCTAAGAATAATAGGAATAGTAGAAGGAGAAGAAAACCACCTCAAATGGGCAGAAAACATATTCAACAAAATCATAGAAGAAAACTTTCACAACCTTAAGAAAGACATGCCAATGAAGGTACAGGAAGCTTACAGAACCCCAAATGGAGTGGACCACAAAAAAAATTCCCTTCGTCACATAATAATCAAGACCCCAAATATACAGAATAAAGAAAGAATATTAAGAGCAGCTAAGGAAAAAGGCCAAGTAACATATAAAGGCAAACTTATCAGAATTACACCTGACTTCTCCATGGAAACTATGAAAGCCAGAAGGTCCTGGAGAGATATTCTACCAACACTAAGAGACCATGGATGCCAGCCCAGACTACTATACCCAGCAAAGCTCTCAATCACTATAGATGGAGAAAACAAGATTCCATGACAGAACTAGATTCAACCAATACGTATCCACTAACCCAGCACTACAGAAAGTTTTGGAAGGAAAACTCCAACCCAAATTAACTCCAAGTTAACTACTACCAGAAAAACATCAATCTCTAGGATTCTACCAGTACCAGACTTACCTGCAACCACCAATGGGTCTCCTTGGTACTGTCTCTATCCCCATAAAATGGACACAGAATCCCCATGTTATTTTCAATGTTCTATCATAGGTCCTACAGCCCCAGCTCCATTAAATTCTTTCAGCCCAATCAAGCTCTAGGCCTCAACCATGAAATGCCCTACCTTTTTTTTATTATTATTATTATTTTATTTTCCATTTTAAATTTAGATAAGAAACAAGGTTGCTTCACAAGTCAGTTCGAGGTCCCTCTCCCTTTCCCTCCCCTCCTCCCGTGTCCTCCCCCCATCCCCCCCGTTATCCCCTCATTCCCCCAGGGAGGGTGAGGCCCTCCATGGGGGTGTCCATAGTCGGTCATTTCATATAGGGCAGGGCCTAGACCCTTCCCCAAGAGTTCAGGGTGAGAGTGTACCTCACACTGTTCTATGGGAGTCCATAACCCTAACCCTAACCCTGAAATGCCCTAACTT
>NW_024434397.1:0-2434 GCF_017639785.1 Mesocricetus auratus | reverse complement strand
CACAATGTTGTATCGTTAGTTTTCAAGGAGTTACACTGTTAAGAGAAGCTTTTTCTTTTGCTAGCCGCTTTGGTTTATCCCCCGCCAGTCGCCTGGGCTCTGCCGCGCCAGCCTGGTTCTAGATCCGCATGAGTCCCAAATAAACACACAGGAGGCTATATTAATTATGAAGCTGTTGGCCTTGTTTGTCTTTTGCTGGCTAGCTCTGCCTTAAGTAATTACCCCATAATTGTTAATCTAAGTATGTTTCTTACCGGAGAATAGTTCCTGGCGTCCTACCCCCATGGTGTCACATGTTGACTCTCTTGTGTATTTCCTACCCAGAGTCCTCCTGGACTCCTAGTCCCTCCTATCTAGATTTCCTATTGGCCAGACAGTACTTTATTGACAAATGCACAGGACTTCCCCCAACATCTCCTCTTTTCTGTTTAAACAAAAAGAAAGGTCTTAACTTTAACACAGTCAAATTGTGTATAACAGAACAGTTATCAAATAAGAACATAGTTACAATATTTTAGCAAGATTTAAAGAAAATATCATCCATCCCATCCTTGTGAGTCCAAAGTTCTATATGTATCTTTTATCATAACTAAGGAAAACTATAATTATAACTATCTATCTTCAACTCCATCAAAGACCACAGAAGGATAATAGAAACACTAGGATTGACAGAGGTATCTTACTGCCTGGACAGTCACCCGAAATTCCTCTGTAACGTTGGGGCATCCATCTTCAGCCCATAGGCCACAATGTGTCTGGAACACTTATCAGCAAAGCAGGAAATTTTAAACTGTCCATCTGCGCTGGCAATCTGTCAGTCATTTTACTTTGTCCTGTAGAAAGTCTCTTAGACTCTTTCATGAAGCAGGAACCCTGTAAGACTGAGTTCAGCAGTCACTTTTCTGTGGGTCCTGCATGTCCAGATTATATAACAACAGTCAAGCAGTACAGGCAAGAGCAGTTTCTTGCCAAATGGCTAATCTTGCCATGTTGAAAGCAAACTCCATAACGGGTTTCTTCGATGCCCATTTTCCTCTCATAATTGGTGCTGCCAGGAACAGACATTTCTCATTGTCAAGAAAAACCCTAAACCATTTTAAATGCCATTTTCTGAAGGTCTTTGAAAGGTTTGAAGACTATTTATTTGTCTCAAATACATCTCTATATATCTAGAAAACCTAACTTACCTAACTATAAATTCCATTATAAGTAACTACCTATAGTCTGCATTCAAGCATGCATTACGTTTCAAAGGATCTGTATAAGCACAATACTTAATCAAGAGAAGAAACATACACATCACAAAATTGACCTTGATTTTGTCTCAATAAATGAAAAAAACCCCATACCATAACTCCCCTTTTTACCATTAAAAAAAGATCGGCTGTGATCATTTGTCAATTATAAACAATCCCATTTAAATGAAAACAAAGATTTATAACCAAGATGGGAATTGGGACGTCACTCATTCCAAACTGCTTCCTGCTGGAAGGGGGCGCTGTTCATACCATGGGGATCATGACAAAACTCAGAAACCTGTATCAGTCCGTATTTTCGGGGCCTGTAAAACTGCATCATCTTAGCTGTTTCGATTGTTGGAACATCTGATCCACTGCTTCCGGGGGTCTTGGTTCGTCAAACCACCGAGGCCTGGAAGAAATCCTCAGCTTTTTATGTTCTGTGGAAACATAAATTAAAACTCCTTTTCCGAGTAACATATCCTTATACTTAAATTTTGAAGTCAAGGCATTTTCAAAAGATAGAAATTTGATTAATTCAGCAGCATTTGTGCTTCTCTCCGTTCTTCTGTTTCTAAAATTCCTTTAAAGCTTTTGTTGTTTTGCATGGAAATTCAACCCCACTCCTGGTACCATTCTGTTAAGAGAAGCTTTTTTTTTTGCTAGCCACTTTGGTTTATCCCCCGCTAGTCGCCTGGGCTCTGCTGCGCCAGCCTGGTTCTAGATCCGCATGAGTCCCAAATAAACACACAGGAGGCTATATTAATTATGAAGCTGTTGGCCTTGTTTGTCTCTTACTGGCTAGCTCTGCCTTAAGTAATTACCCCATAATTGTTAATCTAAGTGTGTTTCTTACCGGAGAATAGTTCCCGGCGTCCTACCCCCATGGCGTCACATGTTGACTCTCTTGTTTTTTTCCTACCCAGAATCCTCCTGGACTCCTAGTCCCTCCTATCTAGATTTCCTATTGGCCAGACAGTACTTTATTGACAAATGCACAGGACTTCCCCCAACATTACACATGTAGTTTCTGACACCGTGTTGTACCGCTAGTTTTCAATAAGTTTCTAATGTAGTTTCTCACACAGAGTAATTTCATTAGTTTTCAAGAAGTTATGCTTTCAGTTTAGAAATCAGAATTGTATTGTTAGTTTTCAAGAAGTTACACGTGTAGATTCTCAGACAGTGTTGTGTCC
>NW_024434396.1:0-4469 GCF_017639785.1 Mesocricetus auratus | reverse complement strand
GGGAGGAGATTTCAGGAGAGATTCCCATTGATTTTGTGTTTTTTCACAACAGTACCATGCTGAGCTCTACTCAGGCACACCAGAACCTGTAACCTCAGATTTCTCCCTCTTTTCCATTTCAGGACAGAACTCCAAAGGCCTCCACACTGTGGTCCTTCCAAAGGACCTTTGTAAACAGTTCCTCCGTTCTGCACGGAAGAACACCAAGAAAGGCATAGAGACATGTGGTGTGCTATGTGGCACTCTGGTAAAGATCTTAAAATTTCTTCTTGAGTTGAGGCGGTTTCTTCCCTTTGGCTGCCCAGGTCCCTCAGAAAACATATCCAGGGGCAGTGTCCATACATACCACTCCACAGAAGGAAAGTTGGTGAAAAGGCCTGAGCTACCTGAATTTGTTGCCTGTATTATGTTGTTATTCAGAGATCCTCTTCAATGTCATGTTAGATATTTTCATTCTAGTCATGGCTAATGCCTGTAATCCTAGCCATTGGCAAACTGAGACCGGATGTTTCCCACAAGTTCAAAGCAGGATCACATATGGAGAGAGACAGTGAAGTAAAAGCATCCAGGCTGGCAGATAGAAATGTGTAAATGAGTCATGGAGACAGCTCCTTGTCTCATTCTAAAAGGAGGATGGGTCAATAATTTATGTGGTCTGGTCTGAGCACCCACACTGTACTGATACTTGCAATATAAATTAAATACTTCAAGACCTCCAAATAGACCCAATGGCTGCTGAAGGGAAGACCCTAGGCCAAGGGTGTGCTATGAGAGACATCTTGTGGTCATGTCATCTTCCTTCCTTTCATATGGTTCCCCAACAATGCACTGGAACAGCCAAGGTGGGGAAACGCTGAGGTGACGGAAATTGATGAGAGTCACTCACGGGGGTGAGGGCTTGACTTACTTATGTTACGAGAGAGTGGGATTGACAATGTCAGGGAGTGGTAACAATCTATTTTCTTTTGATAGGTAAAGGACGAATACCATGTCTCCCATGTCATTATTCCTGTGCAGAAAGGAGGTCCCGATTACTGTTATGCCCAGAATGAGGAAACCATCTTATTTGTGCAAGAAGAACTGGGCCTTCTCACCCTAGGTTGGATTCATGTAAGCAAACTGACCTCACTGGTGGCGAGCTGCTCTTCTGAGTGCACTGCCCAGATCTCTCTCTACACAGAGTCAACCTATTCCAGATCAACTGTCTCTGAGCACATGCAGTCACTAGTGTTCCAGTGTTGAGTCAAAGGCACATCTCCTGGTGCATTTCAGCTTTAGTAGTTCGGCTCTACTCAATTTAGTTCTTCAATGTTCCAATTCCTTGTATGTGTATGGAGAATGCTAGCTTCCCTAGGATGTATAGGAAAGTGCTGTAGACTCCATATACCTAAAAGCTGTACGTAATTATTTTAACTAAGTCAAGAGTGTTCATTCTCATGATTGCATTTTGTCTTTATGAAGGAGCACTTGTTATATACATACACAAAAGTCTCCTTCACCCAAGGGTCACATATTTGGACAATCTGTGCAGAATTGTGGTGATCTTCAAGAAATCACATTTCCTCCATAGAGATTCCTTTGAAGGATTCTCTTCTCTTCAAGGCCTCAAACTGACATGACAGGCAGCTCTGATTGGAATGAGACAGGTGTAAGCCACACTCAGTTATTTCTAGGTTTTTAGAGCTCACAGGTATTTGTAATCACTGCTTGTGGAGCATTGATATGTGGGCAGTCTTCTGTGTCTTCATGCTTCAGTTGCATAAGAATTCACTTATTTCCCTAACAATAATATACCACGGCAGCAAGGAAATCTGGCCCTTTGAGAATGGACACAAATAGGAGGTAAAACAGAAAACTAGCACCAATTCACATGAGGCAGCGTGCAAGTTACTATTCAGGATGTAGATACAGGGCACTGAGGGATTCAGAGGAAGTGAAGTCCCACCTGAGGTTTTGTATAAAGAGGAAGCAAAAGAGAGGTCAATGTCATTCTTAACATGTATCTGTCAGTAGTCTTGGTTGGGATGTCAAGTTTGTGTCAAGCCAACCCTTCAGAGCCATATTGTCCTTTGTTGCTTATGGGTAGGAAGAACAGTGGTTCTTTTGAATAAATGGAGAGCTCCATGGGATAATTAGGGCAGCACAATGATGTGACTGAATCCAGACTCCAGAAGATAAAAGGAAGGATTTGCAAGGCTGGTTGCAGAGCAGAGGTCATTTAATGTGTGGAAGCTGCTAACTTCCAATGATGATGAGAGGGTGATGGCCATGTGTTCAGAATGTGGGACTTCAGAGATTCAGGACTGAGGAATTGAGGTTGAGAAATCTGCATCAGGGCAACCTTGCAGTGAGTTCATGGAGATGGCAGAGATCCTCTCATAAGCTTCAATATGGGATCTAGAGGAAGACTGATTTTAAGGGGGGTTCTTCCAAGGTCTTTCAAATCCCGGCTATTTTAGACATTTATGTATTCAGAGGACAAAAGAGATCAATCCCTCTTCCATCTTCTCCTAGACGAATAAAGTGTTTTTCTGGCATTATGTGGGGAACTATGGTGGGAGCCAGTCTTTTAAAATCCTTGGGACCTCCTCCTTTGGTTCAGACATGGGTCTCACTGGGAATTCTTGAATTCTTTTGTCTCTTTAGACACATCCAACCCAGACAGCCTTCTTGTCGAGTGTGGATGTACACACACATTTTTCTTACCAGATAATGCTGCCAGAATCAATTGCAGTGGTCTGCGCACCCAAATATAAACAGTGAGTATGTCTGATTCGAACCTGGATGATCAAGTGCAAACTCCTGTATGGGTCAGAACACTTTAAAAACTAATATCCAGAGGGTCTCAACTGATTGCTATAGAAGTGTCCCTTTATGGAGCACATTCTAATTAACACCAGCTGCTCTTAAAAGATGTGCTGATATCACTACTAGTTTTCTAAGGAAAACTGCCATGAAGTTTCTTCTAAAGCCACAGGTTGAAAAAGTCAATACCAGACACTTCAGAATAGTGTCATTCTATATCATTCCAAATGTCTTGTTAGTCAGTATTATTTAGCAGATCTAGTGTTGGGAAAGCAAGTCATCATCTTGCTTTTCTTGGACTAATTTTTGTAGTCTGGAAAGTGTCCCAGGGGATCTAGTGGTCTCAGGTTTCAGCATAACCCCCACTTGTTCCTCACAATGTTTGGCCTGAACAGACCTACTTTTTTGCTTTATTCTTCTTCCTTCTCATTTCTATTATTGAGTTCCCCTGTTCCATTAAGTCAATCTAGATGAAAGAGATCAGAAGAGATAAAGACAGAGAGAGACATAAACAGAAAGTGGTAAGAAGAAGAAGAATGAGGAGGAGGTCAAAGAGAGGAAGAGAAGAAATAAGAGAGCAGGTGGGAGGTGGATTGGGACTTTGACAAAGAAGACAAGTTCTAACAGAACCAATGACAGTGATCACTCAGAATAGAAGGACTTCTGCATCATTTGTGAGGGAGGAATAATTGTGCAGAGAAGAGGAGAGACAGGAGGAGACGATGGGGAAAGGATACAGAAGTGAAAGAGAAAGGAGAGAGGTCATAGGAGAGGAAAAAGAGAGGAAGAAAAGAAGGAAAAGCAGAGAAAAGAGGAGAGAAAGGTTTAGGATAGAGAGAGGAAGGAGACGCATGGGATATCTGATTGACTGTGATGCTGTCTTTTCTAATTTCAGAACTGGAATTTTCACACTGACACCTTTTGGATTAAATGAAATATCAATCTGCACCCAGAGGGGCTTCCATCCCCATAATCAGGACTCAGCTATATTCTGTGTATGTATCTGTGAAGAAGAAATCGAGCCGATGTTCCCAGCCAGTACATAGACCCGAAAAGCGTTATCATCCTTTTCTCACCTTCATGGATGTTTGGCGTCATCGCACACCTTCATAGAAATCCATTATAACCATTTATCTAGGAAGGAGTGGGCAGTGGATATAAGTGTCTTATATTTGAAACATTGTCATTTGCTTTGTTTGAGGATGCTGACAATCCTACCCCTTTTCCTGATGTCTAGAGATACTAATACTATGCACTTTCCAGGCTGTTGAGTGGAGAAGGAAAGAAGGACTAGGGTGGACTCAGGGACAGAGGGTGTGCTCAGTAGGTCTGATGTCCTGGATACATCCCTAGGAACATGGTGAAAAGAAGTAACCAACAAATCATGGACTCCATTAGCTTATTCAAGATTTATTACATGTTAATTTGTTCTTCATCATTGTCAGCTACTAAACATAAGTTGGTGATATGGATGCCAAAGAAAGTGCCAAGTAAGATAGGTAAATTAAGCATATTCATCCCAGAGTATTGATTCAAAAGCAGGGTTTTCAGGTGCCTAGGGAGATGATTTCTTCTCCAATGTTTTGTCTAGGATAATACACTTGGCCTGATCAGACCTCAGGGCTTAAGATCAGTCTCAGATCATTGAGATTCTGGGACTTTAC